>NC_092800.1:42051368-42271368 GCF_918797505.1 Bemisia tabaci | reverse complement strand
AAACAAGCGAAAGGAAAAAATTATTCTCGACTGACATATAGGGACCTACTTTGTTCGTCACAACCACATCTTTTTCACCATTCTTTCCTTTCCTCTCTCTTGAAATATCTTTCGTTTTTTCATGAGTTTCTTCAGTGAGCGCTCACTCAAGAGCGCGCTTAGCTCACAGGAATTATTCGGGACTCTATGATTACCAACCCCACTAAAAACAAAGAATTTAAGTTGCATATTTTGAGCCGAGTACTTCTCATTGCTGAGAAGGCGAAGATTTGTGGGTTTATATCTTTCAAAAGAAATATATTACCTAGAAAGTGAACGAAAAATTAAAAAAAAAATCCTGGAAAATTTCTGAACAAGCTCTTTGTAAAATTGATTCTCAACGGTGGGTGCCTATCAAGCACGATTGAAGAGGTGAAAATGAAAAGCGAAGTCGCGTTTCGGAGCGCGGCTACGTGCTGCGCTCCAAAGGAAACGCGACTTGGGGTCTTGGGGTGAGTTCTATTTAAGGGGGCCCCTCGATGAAGTCGCGTTTCGGAGCGCGGCTACGTGCTGCGCTCCAAAGGAAACGCGACTTGGGGCCTTGGGGTGAGTTCTATTTAAGGGGGCCCCTCGATGAAGTCGCGTTTCGGAGCGCGGCTACGTGCTGCGCTCCATAAAGGAAACGCGACTTGGGGGTGAGTTCTATTTAAGGGGGCCCCTCGATGAAGTCGCGTTTCGGAGCGCGGCTACGTGCTGCGCTCCAAAGGAAACGCGACTTGGGCCTTGGGGTGAGTTCTATTTAAGGGGGCCCCTCGATGAAGTCGCGTTTCGGAGCGCGGCTACGTGCTGCGCTCCATAAAGGAAACGCGACTTGGGGGTGAGTTCTATTTAAGGGGGCCCCTCGATGAAGTCGCGTTTCGGAGCGCGGCTACGTGCTGCGCTCCAAAGGAAACGCGACTTGGGGCCTTGGGGTAAGTTCTCTTTAAGAGGGTCCCTCGATAGTTCCGCTGCCGCAGCGACTTGCTCTCACGGCCGTAGCGTACAACGACGATCAGCCGCCACCAGAACCGGTAAAAGTGCGCCCTCGTCGTCCATCGACGTTCGGGGGGACGTCCCACCGGACGGCCCTTTGAGCACTCCGTGGGACGGCATTCCACCGACCTGACTTCGCTTCCGGGGGCTAGCAACCTCAGCCTGGAAGTGGAGGTAGGCCGGTGGCAGTGCCGTCCCACGGAATGCTCGACGGACCTTCCGGTAGGTCGTCCCAACCCGACCGTTGGTGGACCACGTGGTCGCACGAGTAGGGGCCGTCTGCGGACCGCCGCGACCCGCCGGCCCTGACCCGCCGACGGTGGCCATTGAAATACCTTTGGGTCGGCTGCTGCTACCTTGGGTAAAAATAGTGACACCGAGTGTCCCGAATTTGCGTGCATTCAGGATGGTTGGGTGGTCATCAAGCATGGGTTCTTGCTCATGCTTCATGAGCATGCAGCTAACCTGAGTGTGTGTGTCATTCGGCATACTCAGTGATACCATTTTTATCTGAGCATGGTTACCCGCCGCGGGAAAAAGCGAGTTTGCGTCCGTGATGCAAGAGGGATGGTGAACGGCGTTCCCGGACCGTTCCTGTGTCTTGTAGCTGCCATTCAGGGCTGTTTTCGGCCCTGAGCCGGCAGTAACGAGGCAGAGGAATGGTTCGGTAATTCCTTTTACCATTCTTGTGTCGCGGACCCAAACTCGTTTCAGCCCGTGGCCGACTGACTATGACTGACTTGGTTGGTGGTGGGTGCATGTGGTGGGTACATGTAGTGGGTACATGTGGTGGGTGCATGCGGTGGGTGCATGTGGTGGGTGCATGTAGTGGGCACATGTGGTGGATTGGTGGTGGGTGCATGTGGCGGGTGCATGTGATGGGTACATGTGGCGGGTGCATGTGGCGGGTGCATGTGGCGGGTGCATGTGGCGGGTGCATGTGGTGGGTGCATGTGGTGGGTGCATGTGGTGGGTGCATGTGGTGGGCTGATGGTGGGTGCATGTGGCTTATTCTTACCTCTTATTTTCCTTTCTTTCTCATTCTTTACCTCTTAATCTTTCTTCCTTATTCTTTACCTCTTAATCTTTCCTCCTTATTCTTTACCTCTTATTCTCCTTTCTTTCTCATTCTTTACCTCTTAATCTTTCTTCCTTATTCTTTACCTCTTAATCTTTCCTCCTTATTCTTTACCTCTTATTCTCCTTTCTTTCTCATTCTTTACCTCTTAATCTTTCCTCCTTATCCTTTACCTCTTAATCTTTCTTCCTTATTCTTTACCTCTTTAATTTAATTAACACATATTATTTTCTTTAATTAACACATATCAAACATTTCTGTTAAATACAATATGCTTCAGCAAATTTCGTATGCCCATAGACTTATTTTTTTATTTCATTGCTGCGTGTAACCATATTAGGGGGTACACGGTACACCCTATTCTCCTTGACCTCTTCACGGTCGAACCCCCCTAGGCGCTTCAAGCGGTATGCGTCACGCATTATTTCATATTATAAAGTAAGATACGATACGTTTGGAAGGTTTTCCAACATGGACAGAATTGAAATCAGCATAGAAAATTCAAGTAATTGTTTTTCTTCACAGTAAACCAATGTCATCCCAAATTAATACTAGGTATTTTAAATAATAGCCAATTTTTTCAGTTTATTGTTAGTTTCAGTGGCAGTGTTGTGAGTGATTTCAGCCTGGCGTCGGGCAATTGGATAACTTACCGCTGGTACGTAACAATTTTTTCTTTCTTTTGATAAGATCTAATATTCAGTGAAGTTTTTCAATGATATCTTTACAAAAACAATTGAATTTTGAACCCAACTAAAATGACAGGTATTCATTTGTCATAATCATGATGAATGCTCAGCTTTACCGTTTCCCTGTATCACGATGCGATCATGATGCCCTTATCTATACTGCCGTGCTAAGGAAAAACGCCATATGAGCTTTCCGATGTTACCAAGTTTCTTTCGAAAAAAAAACGAATTTATTAGGAAAATTGTGTATATTTTTCCCCAAATTTTTAGACAATTTTGCATGCAATTCAATCAAAAATATCTGAAAACTTCAAGGAAAAATATTCATAACTTTCTTCAAAAATAAACATTTTATCGAAGGAAAATTGGCAACTCTCGAATGTTTCTACGGCGTTCTTCTTTAGTACGGCAGTATAGACGTTATTAATTTGAGACAGGTACAGGCGAAATTTTAAGATTTTCCTTCATTTTAGCGTGATACCACATCACATACCTACTCCGGAGTCCGCATAGTTGCACGCTTGAATTCTGCCTGCGACTATAATGCTCTCATTCATTGACGTTACAGAGACGGAAGAAACGTTACGATTTTCCTTCAATTTAGCGCGATACCACAACACATACTTACCTCGAAGTCCGCATAGTCGCACGCTTCATTTCCGCTCGTACCACGATGCGAGCATGATGCTTGCATCCATAAAGTCACTAATTGGAGACACGCCTAAAGCTAAGATTTCCCTTCATTTTAGCGTGATACCACATCACATACCTCCTTCGGAATTCGCATAGTTGTACGCTTGATTTCCGCTCATATCACAATGCGAGCGTAATGCCCTCATTCATATTTAAGCGATGAATCGCCGAGTTATCTACTCATCCGCCACTTTCAGAATATTAAGTAAAAATACAAAGTAATTATGTGATGTTGTATCAAGCTAATATTAAGGAAAATTTTAGCTTTTCACCTGTCTGAAATACTTACGTTTATGAATGTTGGCATTATTTTCGCATCGTTAAATGCAGAAATGACTGTTCGGACCTCACAGTAGATACGACGTGTGGTATCATTCGAAAATAAAGGAATTTTTGGCTTCAGAAATTCTCATCGTCGCCAAAACATGCTTTGAGAAACTAGTAAAAATTCTGAGCTTCAGATTTTCAGCCATGGTAACTGGCATGGGAGCATGAATTTTTCGTTTACTATCGACCAGTTCCATCAACTCCATCATTTGTGCGTTTTCAACTGTCTCGGATCAGAATGGGCCACTAGACAAGGTACGAATTTAAACAAACTGATACATGTCCCTTAACAAGAATTTCACGTAAAACACGATTCGCGCTTTGAAAATTACTGAAACTAACTCCTAATGAAGATATGAACGTTTTTATTTCACATTGGTTACAAGGACTTCGAACTGCCCGCTCACAAGAAACTCAAAGCTCTGCGTGAGTCAAATCGCGCACTACAACGGTTTCAGCAAGCTTCTCAGTCAAGCAATGTTCATGTTCCACCATGTGTTGTTCAAACTATAAGCAATTTGCTATAGCTGAGCCAAAGCGTCAAGATTGAGGTTGCCAGATTAGTATATCGTAGAGACTGTCATGAAAACGTTTATCGCGGGATGTGAATCACGTAGAGCATTGAGTTTTCATGAGCGGGTGGTTTGAATTCACGCATCAAAAATCATTAATTATCTTCGTAAGGAGTTAATTTTGGTAATTTTAGTTGTGCGCATTGTGTTTTGCGTGAAATTTTGGTACAGAGCACATATCAGAATGCTGAAATTCGTACCGTGTCTAGTGGTCCATTGAAAAAAAAATTCAGTGCGGCTCGAAAAAAGCGGAGGACGAAAAACTCAAAATTCCGCGTTGCGAAGGGTCATCCGGGTAAAACGTCAAGTTTATTTCCGACCAGTTGCATTCTCAAAATGTGCATAGGCACCTTTGGAAACCTTTGAACACCTTTGGAACACCTTTCCTTGGGAAAGGAAACTCTCATTCCGAGATTCAGATTCTCAGCTAGGGAAGCTGGCAACTGCGCATCGTGCCGTACGCGCAACGCATGAAGTATCCTGCGGTCTTGTTAGGCGCTACCATGCATTCGAGCCGTGCACGCCAGCCCCGCACTGTGTTTGATGCGGTTATTCGAACTCACGGCATCAGTGGTTTTCAACTTATGATTTTGAAGCTTTTGTAAAGTTTTTTGGAGTTATTGTCATTACAAATGATACAATATTATACATAAATTCAACTGATTTTCTTCTCTTCATTTACTTATTTTAATAAATAATTTTACATAAAAGCATTCAAGAGAAACGACTTTTACGTTTCGGCTCCCTTGTTAGCCATCATCGACGCCCGGACGGCACGACGCGACAGTCCCCGCGCAATGGTAAACAGGAGGTAGGGCTTACGGAATTATATATAGGAGAGCCTACACGTAAAACTCGTTCCTCTTGCATGCTTTTACTTAAAATTATTTATAAAAATATGTAAACGAAGGGAAGAAAATTAGTTGGGTTTATATTTAATGTTTCATGATTTGTAATGACAATAATTCCAACGAACTTTATGAAAACTTCAAAATCATAGGTTGAAACGCGCTGATGCCGTGAGTTTGAATAATCGCATCAAACACGAGCGTCAAACAAAGGAACTAGTAGTATATTTAGGAATATATAATTTAGGTAGGAATACGTAACGAAGATAGAGGATAGATATTTGCTATAACAATAAGCGCTGGAAACAACTATGGTTTTTTGATCAAACGTGTAAAAAAGAGATTTTATCTATCTTTTAGGAATGTTTCATCGTCAACTTCAGGAAAAATCTGAGAATTGCTACCTAACTGCCTTGGGCCTAGGCATTTTCTATTTCCTCCTTACTTATCTTACTTCTTGCTCCATTATACTGTCTAGATTGTGTATCCTACCATAAAGTAACAATTTTATCGTTTTATTTTTCAGAAACCCGTGATGTCAGCTGCTCCTCGGACCTCGGTATGTAAATCATAGTCGCATTTTTTATGTAATTAATCAATATATACTTTATCAATTGACCGCATTGTGTCACAATACCTGAGACTGACTCCCCCAGCCACCTTTTCTTCCCTTAAAATTGGGGATGAAATGCTTTAAAAGCTAAAATAAAGTTTTAAAATTGTATTGCTTTTAAACCTCTTAGTACAGTGTTTGTTTTTCACGCGCATGTTAATCGCAAAATCTCGAAGCATTAAACATCAAGTTTCACGCCTCTGTAGTCTGTATGCATGCATGCTCCGAGGCCGAGTATTCGGATCTGATTTTTGGGGTGATGCCCTTGTCGCACAGTTCAAATATTCGAAAAATTAAAGCACCTATCTGCACTCGGAGTGCAACGCATTCGGATTTGGGTCAGAGCAAACAATTATTCATTTAACATGTATATTCCGAAAAGCTAACCACTAAGTCTCAGTTTTTTTTTTTTTTTTTGAATAAAAGTCACAGTTTTAGTCTTACTAATATAATTGCACGCTCGAACATCTCTTATCTTTATTCCTCAATTTAATGTAATTCTAAAATCCTCCACTTCAGCGTAATCCATGCATTATTAATTTTTCGCTATTTTTTCTTTTAATAAGGCGCTCGATTTTCTTTTCATATTCTATTTAATATGTTGCAATTTTATAGAAAAAAATTTCTCTGCCATTTTTTCTGAAAGTACATGCGCGCTCATCTATCTAGCCTATCAATATTCATACGTTCGCCTTATTTTATCGCGTTGTCGTTTTGATAGTTACTCGAAGCTGTCAAATCGCCTTCAAACCGTAGAGTATACTTCCTAAGCGTTTCTTTGGCGTTGAAATAGTTGCTTGCTTACAGGAGTCATTCGGTAACCGAACTTATCGTCATATTTGCTTCTCAACAGCTTAACTCATGTCTTGCATGTTTTCATGTTTTCTAAAGCTTCAAAGCTATTATAGTACGTGCTTTAAACGGCACACCACCGCTCCTCTTGGAATGAATCAATTCGACGGTTTTATAGTTTAATAAAGCGTCGGCCTAACTGCAATTTACATTACCTATATTATGTATTCCTAAATATACCAATAGTTTCGATCGAAAACGAAGAACACGATGCCTTAAGACTTACCGTGAATATCTACGAGTTATTTAGAATATTGATGGTTAAACTACCACATCACATCACTGATCTCGATTGCGGTGTTTGAAAATGTCTGCTCATATTTTATTTTCTTCAAAAACATACCCATTGCTTTACGTTTTTACGCAACATTTTCAGAGGATACCCCTTTTTTTTAAAAAAAAAAACAGTCTTTCATGAAGAAGGCTATTTTAAGATCCCCAAACTCCCCTTGAAAAAGTAGTATGTGACATTCGATTGACTATTCTCACTATCATGCATCAACTAGGGTGTTTAGCATCAGGATTTTCCCGACTCTATCAGGATTTGAGGTCAATCAGGAATTAAATTCCGATATCATCAGGATTTTAGGAAAAATCGGTCGTATAAAACCAGGATTTAAGAAACGTCGGCCTTCCGCTTTTTTCCCCGTTAATTATCTGCTGTCCGTCCGCTAATTTTTCTCCCAAACAATCAGGATTTTATCAGAATTTACCAGTCAAAAATCAGGAAAAATCAGAATTTAATAAATGAAAAAAAAATAGACACTCTGTCAACGTACGTCTTCGTCTTGATAGTAAAAGATAACCTGATTAAGGCGCCTTTGAAGGGGAAAAAGTCTCAGAGCCTTTTTAAAAAATTATTAAGAAAGCCATTGCTCCAGCCACTGAACCCGGAGCGGCTTAGAACTGCAGTTCTTACACCCGGGACCGGGACCCCCGGATTCTATGCCCTTATGTCTACATATTCTGAGATTACAGCGCTCAGAGCCGGAGCTTTTTTTGAGTGTATAGTCTTCAAGACATAAAAAAATCATTCACAACCCAGGGCAGGGAAAAACTGCCGAGGTGCCTAGTATCAGGATTTGAGGTCAATCGGAATTTGAGATCAATCATGATTTAATCCCGATTTCATCAGGATTTGACGAAAAATCGGTCGTAAAATCAGAATTTGAGAAAAGTCGGCCGTCCGATCGGATTTTTTTTGTTGAGCTATTTTTGTGAAGTTACATTTTTCCGAAAAACTGCCAGGGTGCCTAGCATCAGGATTTTCCCGTTTTCCCGATTCTATTAGGATTTAAGGTCAATCAGGATTTGAGATCAATCAGGATTTAATCCCGATTTCATCCCAATTTGAGGAAAAACCGATCGTAAAATCAGGATTTGAGAAAAGTCGGCCGTCCGATTTGATTTTTTTATCGAGCTATTTTTGTGAAGTTACATTTTTCCGAAAAACTGCCAGGGTACCTAGTATCAGGATTTTCCCGTTTTCCCGATTCTATTAGGATTTGAGGTCAATCAGGATTTGAGATCAATCAGGATTTAATCCCGATTTCATCACGATTTGAGGAAAAACCGATCGTAAAATCAGGATTTGAGAAAAGTCGGCCGTCCGATTGGATTTTTTTATCGAGCTATTTTTGTGAAGTTACATTTCTCCGCAAAAACTTAGGATTTGGAAAAATTATAAAATCAGGATTCAGCAGTCATAAATCAGGGAAAATCAGGATTTGCGAAAATGAAAAAAACTAGACACCCTGCAACTCGCTCAAAAAAGCTCAATCCTCGCTACTCAAACTAGAGCGAAACGATCTCTTTCAGTAGTAGCGGGAGCTTTTGAGCGGACGAAAACCAGAACAAGTGACTCCTCATACCTGCCTGATGGTGAGGTTAGCCCGCTAGCGCTGCAACCTACAACCAGTCAGTTCAAGTCAGTGACGCAGCGAGTCTCCAAGAGGCAGGACGACGAGTTTGGTCCGCAAGCGGGAAGATGTTCGTTGTGTCGGAGATTTCGTTCGAACAAGTGCGTTGTGTTTTTTTTAATATCATATTCGGGTTTGTCAACGGAATCCGCTTTAATCAACAAACTGTGATGTTCATGCTCGAGTCTCTCCCTCGATGAGGTTTTTGGTGACATAAAAAAAACACATCTCAAAACCGAAAGCATTCGTGCAAATTATGAGAAATTAGTCTTTCGATTTTTGTGCTCAGGTTTTTTTGTGTGTTCACTCAGCTTTAAAGTGATTTTTAATCAAACGGTTCAATTTGTATCGCGGATTGTGCCTCGTCTTCAACATATTACTGGCCATGTTTTTTTTTCTGTCGATACCATGCACCCACGTTGTTTTTGTGTTCCTCGGATGGGTCTTAGTTCGGAAATGATTCTGTGATTGTGTTCCTGTAAGTTGTTTTTGTGCTCGGAATGTTTCGTTTCAGCCATTAGTGTTGTGTAGTGTTTGGTCCCTTTGGATACTTACCATCGGGGACGAGACAGGATCTTTCTATTAAGTGAGTTACCTTGTTTTTTGAAAATTTTATTAGCTTTTGTATCATTTCATTAATGAACCATTACTAAAAGTGTAGAAAAAGCTGAATTGACAAGAAAATAGAGAATGCAGGTCACGCAATTTTCGATTTCGCCTTCAATTCACGTGGTAGGCCAGAGAGCGTCCTTTGTGCAGCAAAGGTTTTTTTTCTTTTTTTCTTCTTTTTTTTTTGAGGTTTAATGTTTTGCATTGTCCCGGACTGGTTCTGTAACTTCGAAATTAAGATAGATAAAGACATGATCTTGGTTTCATTTTAAAGATCAACTCAATACCCATCGATTAAGTCGAAGATCAGCTCAATCGGATAAAAATTGACCGAGTTATGGCAATTTGAAATCAGTGAGGAAAGTTTACCCCTACGGTTTTTTGGGAAGATTTTTCGCTTACCAGGATTCAAAAAGTTAATATTCGTTTCGCTTTCCTCCGAATCCTCCATAACTTCCTTTTGCTTTTCAAGGTACCGTCCATCAAACCGGATGCACTTTTTCATGCGCTCTTGCCACTTATCCAACATTGTTTTCCTGAATTCTTCCTCTGGGATGGCGTTGAAAAAGTTCTGAACTGCATTCTGGATTTCGGTCTTCGATTCGAATCTTCGCCCGCTAAGCTCCTTTTTAAGCGCAGGAAACATCCAAAAATCACATGGAGCCAAGTCAGGGCTGTAAGGGGGATGAGGGATTGTTTCAACTCCATTTTTACTCATAAATTCACCTGTTAAGTTCGATGTATGAGACCGCGCATTTTCTTGATGGAGTATCCACGAAGCTTTCAAGTGTAGCCGTTTCCGGGAGATGTGCATTTTCAACTCCTTTAGCACTTTGCAATAATACGCTCCGTCAACTGTTGTGTTTGGTGGTACAAAATGTCGATAAATGAAACCTCGAAAATCAAAAAACACAATAAGCATCTTACAGGCCGATTTTTCGATTTACGGCGATGAAGAATATTCCTTAAAAATCGTAGAGGTAAACTTTCCTCACTGATTTCAAATTGCCATAACTCTGTCAATTTTTATTCGATTGAGCTGATCTTGGTCTTAATCGATAGGTATTGAGTTGATCTTTAAAATGAGACCAAGATCAGTCTGTATCTATCTTAGTTTCGAAGTTACAGAACCAGTCTGGGTACTTTTGGGACACCCTATGTAAATTGTCTCGGAGGCTATGTTTACATGTTGGTTGAGCCAATCGGTATTGAAACAGTCTCACCTGTTTGGATTATTGCATTCGATCTATAGGTATTGTATCGGAGAAGGGACGCGGCGTGACACAGGAGTCCCGGAATTCGGGACCTGGAAAATGCTTAAAAGTGGCGTTAGCTCTCCCATTCACACTACGACTCTGTGCACTCTGCGGAAGATCGCGCTCAGAGGCGGATCCAGCAATTTGGCAACACCGAATTCCCTCCATTTAAACCTATGTTAAACAATCGATGCCTGTTGGAACACCTGACCCCTCCAAGAATCGATACATTTCCATAGGTTTAAATGGGGAAAAGCACTGTTGCCAATTTTCTGGATCCGCCGATGATTGCGCTTCGTTCCTCCGATTCTCGATAGATTCCCTCCATATAAACCTATGTTAAACAATCGATTCTTGTTGGAGCACCTGGCCCCTCCAAGAACCGATACATTTCCATAGGTTTAAATGGGGAAAAGCACTGTTGCCAATTTTCTGGATCCGCCGATGATCGCGCTTCGTTCGTCCGATTCTCGATAGATTCCCTCCATTTAAACGTATGTTAAACGATCGATTCTTGTTGGAGCACCTGGCCCCTCCAAGAATCGATACATTTCCATAGGTTTAAATGGAGAAAAGCAATGTTGCCAATTTTCCGGATCGCGCTCCGATCCTCCGATTCTCGAGGCGTCGAGCTTTTCCTACGGACTCGGCCGGTGGGAAGGGAAGCGCTCACGCTGGGATCTCATTTCCGACCCCCGAGTCCAGATAAACCCGGCTCCGTTCCTGTTTTACGAGTTTATTTTGCGCCGAGGAGCGGAGGGAGAGGGAGAGGAGGTCGTAACTCTTTGAACTTGAAAGTAATTCAATGGCTCTTTCGTAATAGATAGGGCACGACGCTACGTTTGTATTTCGAATTGGCTCGGACCAAGCGCAGATCTTGGCCTCACCGCAGAGGGATTACATCTGAATGGTCGCCAGTTTCTTCATTTTTTCAGGGGTTGTTCTACGCGGCTCTTGGCGTGTGTGACGTCGAGAAGTCTATTCTGCAAAAGATTATTTGCATTTTACAGAAAATCTTATAAGATAGTGCAACCAAATGAAGTAAAATGCCGCCCTTTAGGCCGCAACATCTTATCTTAAAGAATTCAGGAACCAACGTATAAGGCTTCCGGCATAATTGATCAGTATTTGCTCCATATATTGAAGTTTTATTGGGCCAATTGAAGGCATTAAAAGTCAAATATATGAAATGACATAACGTCAAATAATGTGACCCAGTGTCAATTGGACGGAGTTAAACAGAAAGGAACCAAGCCACATCGGGATCGAACCGAGAAAAAGAGGTTTGAAGTTTGGCTCCTGCATAAGACTCAATGTAAAAGATAAACTTCAAGTTCAATTTCTGCAAAATTTGCTCCAAAAAAACTTTGAATTTTTGGCGCTAGATAGTAGAACAATGGTTGAGTTCAAAACCACTCATGACTCAATTTTTTCCAAAATGTGGGTTGGTTCCTTTCTGCTTAACTCAGTCCAATTGTAGTGATCAAATGGACGGAGTTAAACAGAAAGGAACCAAGCCACATCGGGATCGAACCGAGAAAAAGAGGCTTAAAGTTTAGCTCCTGCATAAGACTCAATGTAAAAGTTAATCTTCAAGTTCAATTTCTGCAAAATTTGCTCCAACAAAAACTTCGAATTTTTGGCGATAGATAGTAGAGAAGTGGTTGAGTTCAAAACCACTCATAACTCAATTTTTTCCAAAATGTGGGTTGGTTCCTTTCTGCTTAACTTAGTCCAAACGAAGGGGCCAGAACGAGATGCGCATTTCTGCACTTAAGCCCGAGATACGCGAAAAATGTTTTACTGTTTTAGGTGACTTCCCGATTTTTTTACATTATAATCTCTTGCTGGCAGATAGACGACATCTTCAAAAAACACGTTTATAGTTATTCAGCTAACTCAAAACTGTCAAAAATCGAGATACGCACCTCTGCACTTTCACCATCGATATACGAAAATTTTGACGTGATAAATATGAACATAAGCTTACAAAGCTGTTTTTTGGATTTTTTTTTAAAACATATATTAGGATTGTCGGAAAGCCATGAGCTGAACATGGCAACTAAGGAGATTCCCGTCCGCTCTGCATTCAGCTTCGAATCGGTTTTGCAATTAACCAGTGAACTCTAGAGGGCGATAGCAGGCCATCATGTGTCCCCCCCCCCCCCCCCTTGTCCACGTCCATTTCCTCCCACCCGTTAAAGAAGTTCCCGTTTATAGATCGGTGTGCGGAATCAGTGATTACATTCTCTCAGGTTCGGGTACCGATGCTCGGGAAAATGGAGTTGTTGCATCTTCCGAGCAGGATTATGATCGTTTTGGACAAGTCTATCGATGGACCAAAACTCCGCTGAAAATGATGTTGATGTGTTGAGTTTGGTTAATATACACTGGAAAAAAAAACACATTGGTTCTAGAGTCCAGACTCTTAAAAAAATCGACAAGAAAAAGTACTCTTGATTCAATCAGAATCTAGCTTAAATCAAGAACCAAGCCTCTTAATTTAAGCGGATTTCGTTTTGATTCAAGCAAAAATCCGATTGAATCAAGAGTATTATTTTTTCTTGTCAATGTTTTCAAGAGTCTGGACTCTAGATCCAATGTGTTTTTTTTCCAGTGAAGGAAAAGAAACAGAAATTTTCTGTTGATTTTGGTATAGATTGCGGTAAGTTAAGCTAAGCGCAGAAAATAATGGAGAGACCAGGAAAACGCATTCCTCTGATTGCAACGTGGGTACTCACCATTCGATTTATCTTAAAACTTCTTCAAGAAAAGAAGCTGGCATTTCTTCTTGAAATTTTTAACTGAAAGCCAGGGTTATTTTTTGTTTTACCTACTTCCCGCACCGAAAAAGTAGGATGCTGATTTAACATCCTGGATGTGAAAAAAGTGCGCAACAACTCACACAACGCTGAATTAACCGCGACAGCAGTTATCGTACAGCAGTTTTCCTCTTTTTTTCTAGCCCTCTCTTCTACCTCCTCTCATTTTTTCTTCGCACTTTCTTTCCCTTCCTCCTGAATTCTTATTCGTAATGTCTGGAAATAATCATAACTGCATTCACGTCGCTTAATTTTCTCTCATATTTTTTCTTCTTTTTTTTTTTTAACAGAGAACTAAAATACCTAACACCTTTCTTTTTTCATACTCACAAAATTTGAAGTCACAGCGTTACTTACAATTAGTTTACTGTTTAAAAATAAGATTTGGGATGGAATTCGGAAACTTTTTATGTAATTAGGTTTGTTTGTCAAGAACTGCCAACGCGCGAGCGCCTTCGGGTTCCCGTGATACTCCTTGCCTCACCATGAAGTTAGTTTAGTTGCCTATACGGCTCGAACCCAACTCGGGCTGAAGATCTGAATCAGTCAGAACACACTGAATATAAAAAAGGATGCTGATTCAACATTTTGGATGTAGGAAGGTGTGGGAGAACTCACGGAGCGCTGAATTAACCGCTGCAGCAGTTACTCTAGCAATGCCACGCTGGTAAAAAAAAAAAAAAAAAACCTCTTGGATCAATGCCGCGGTCCATTGACTTAAGAGTGCAGTTTCTTATCGCCGGATTTAAGAGTCTTGAACTCTAGTTTCAAGCGGATTTTGCATTGATTCAATTCAAAATCCGCTTGAAACAAGAGTCCAGACTCTTAAATCCGGCGACAAGAAACTGCACTCTTGAACCAAGAGGTTTTTTTGCCAGTGAAGTTTTGAAACTAACTGCTGTCGCGGTTAATTCAGCGTTTTGTGGGTTGTCGCACTTTTTTTTACATCCAGAATGTTAAATCAGCAGCTTTTTTTGTGGTGCGTATTGGCCCAACTTTTGTATCAAAATTCTGTCTGTGTCTAACAAAACTGACTCAAAGATCGAGCGAGATATCTGTGAAAATTTCTCACCGTAAAAAAGCTGTGCTTTTTCGGAAACAGAGGAAGCGAGAAAGTGCATTCCGCAGGGATCTTGGTCGGCGATGGCATTGACAGGGAGGGAGGGGAGGATGCTCAATCATTTGCAGTTGGGTGTGTTTGTGTTAGTGTTGTCTACGCCTGGTCACGAACTCGTGATCCCCCGGTCCGCAAGCCCGTCGTTCATCATTCGTCCATGTGAGCAAGAGCCCGCCCTCTCCGGGAGAGACACATGACTCCAAACTGGAACTCCTATTTTTCGCAACCTTTTCACCTGCAAATCCACCGCCAGTCGTAACTATGAATGAACAAGGGAAAAAAATCAGTCCATTTTCATACAGGGTGTCCCAATGTTGATCTCCGGGGCCATAAATGCACCAGCAGACGCAGCAAGACATTCAGCCCCACTGCACTTGTTTTCTTTGCCAACATTTTACGCAGAATGAGGTGAAAACATGAATATTTTCCATGGGAAAGTCATGAAAGAAAACATTTAGTTTCTATATTCATTAATTCGAATTTCTCGTTGACCGAGCCGAAGTCTATTCGAGTGAAGTAGACTGGAAAAAAAAACCACATTGGATCTAGAGTCCAGACTCTTGAAAACATTGACAAGAAAAAATACTCTTGATTCAATCAGATTTTTGCTTAAATCAAAAGGAAATCCGCTCAAATTAAGAGGCTTGGTTCTTGATTTAAGCAAAAATCCGATTGAATCAAGAGTAAGTTTTCTTGTCGATGTTTTTAAGAGTCTGGACTCTAGATCCAATGTGTTTTTTTCCAGTGCAGGGTACCGGACTATTACTTGCATGATTTACTATCGCAAACTTTTTCCTACCTCTTGAGCTTTTCTCAAGTTTACAAGATGCAAGCATTAAACTAAACTTGAAAAAAAGACGTATGAGCATTCAAACTTTGCTAAATTTTCCTCGATAAAGTACTTGGAAAAAAGTAAACCAATCAATACGGTTATTTTCCTTTGAAATTTTCAGATTGGCACGTTGGAATTTATCGGCGGTACAATACGTGAAGTAACTCGATGAATAAAATTCGTAAGTTTTCCTGAAAAACCGTGTTTACCAGTGGAAATTTGTCGATTTGCGATGTTCAAACGGCTTTTTTCCCCAGCCCATCACGAGAAAGATACCATTTTGTTGACCTTACGCTTGAGATATTTTTCAATTTAATTTCGTTGATAATGAATTCGTTCCAAAAAATTATCGGATGAGAGCAGAAAATATCGAATTGATCGTATTCGATATTTTTAACAGGTGAGATTGTATCGATATGGATTGGTTCAACATGTAAACATAGCTTCAAAAGTCGATTTAGTAATAAGGAACGGGTTTTTCGTGATAGATTTTTGGTACATGTGAGTGCAAAATGGCAATGAAGACGAAGAGTGGAATCGTTAGGAATTTTCTCAGTAGCTCCTCTAACTTAAGCCTTAAAATTTTTGTCAGGGGTTTTGTTCTATTGTTTTGAGCCAAACGGTACAGCAAACACTTTCGAGTACGATCTATTATTTTTTTTAAATGTCGAAGAAGCGGCAATTTTGAAAGAGCAATGGAAATAGGTGTTTTCATCTTCTTATGATGTGGGTATGCTTTCCCTCCTTTAACCAACACTCCCTACTATACTCGCCGGCTCAGACAGAGTCTTCTTTCCTTTGTTTATTTATCATTTTATCGTAGCATCTTCTTCTTTTTCGCATTTTTTAATTCATTGATTGTTCTGGTGGTCCTCTTTGCTGTTCCGCCGACTCCGTCTGGAGGTTCCAAAGCGGCCGCTCTCTCGTGAGAACTCGCGACCTGCGTTGCCAAGTTTGGGCATTTATTGCTACAATATTGCGATATAGTTCATTGTAGTAATGGAAATTTTTTCTTTTCCGACGTTAAGGATGTTCTTATTTACACAAGGAAGTTAACTTTAGACTCAATTGAAGACTGACTGTTGAAATTGATAGACAAAATAGTACACTGGGGAAAAAAAACACATCGGATCTAGAGTCCAGACTCTTGAAAACATTGACAAGAAAAAATACTCTTGACTCAATCGGATTTTTGCTTGAACCATTCGAAATTCGCTTAAATTAAGAGGCTTGGTCCTTGATTTAAGCTGGATTCTGATTGAATCAAGAGTACTTTTTCTTGTCGATGTTTTTATGAGACTGGACTCTAGATCCAATGTATTTTTTTTCCCATTGAAATTTTCTCTTTTCAGACGTTAAGGATGTTCTTATTTGCACGAGGAAATTAACTTTAGACTCAATTGAAGACTGACTGTTGAAATTGATAGAAAAAATGGTAGACAAAAAATGGATAGATTAGGTTATAGACAAAGAATACGAAGGGAATGTAGTGGTCCTACTGGTTGGAATTGATGACTGTCATAGACCAAGGGCGATAATGAAGGACTAAATTTTGAGTTTACCGTAGGTATAGCCTTTAGTTAGTCTACTACTTACCGCCTTCGTTCTTTGCAGCGAAACTTCATTCCTAAGTTCCAAAATTGACTGTAAACATTCAATTATTTACTAGACCTTGATTGAATTATCTATTCGAAATTCTGCCAATTTGTAAAGGAATCAGAGGAATAATCAATGCTTTTTTTTCGATCGGAATGCATGACGGTTTCTTAGTAGAAATACAATTTGAGAGTGAAAATGTTGCAATGCTAAAGTGCAGATGTGTTCTTTCGTGTAGAAAACGACAAATTGCAAGAGAAACATTTTATTCTGAGTATAGGTTTTTAATTTTTAAGGATAACGCTTCAAGATTCATTCATTTTACAGGGGAAGAGGGACCAAACGCTCAAATTATTCCCTGGTATTTTAATTTTGGAGTTTCGGCTGCGTGGCGGCCAGAAAGGCCCCTTTTTTCTGTAAAGGATCGCCCTGATCATTTAAATTGATCCAGTTGGCAACCGTGGGGTTTCGTTAGCTCAAGAGTGAGCACGAAGTGCACTCGGGCCACCACCCCGCGCAAAGCAGAAACCACTTATCTACGCAGGTTTTTCATTGTACTTAGGCGCTTTTTGGTGAGTACGGTGGACCACACCGCGGCCGCTAGAAAAACAATGTTAATGGATCACCCGTATCATTCACTGATTCCCGACGTGTCGCGGCAAATGACGACATTTTCCTCCGCACGATTTTTCTCAGTACGAGAATTTTTTGCTTTTTCTTTCTGTGAAATGTTCCTGCCTTGCGCATGGGTTTTTTTTTATTCTTTTTTCTGAAAATAAAAATTGCCACCCGTAGGTAGTTGATGTGAATGGTAAACAGTGGAAGGTTTTTCAATTCTAGCCTCCTTCCGTTTTCAAATTTGCACAGTACCTACAACCTACACTCGGGATACCTAATTTTGGTTTTTTTTTTAAATGAGAAAAGTGCGATTACACTCAAAAACTGAATCTCAAAGATCAAAGAAAGTCCCAAATTTTCTAGTTTAGGTCCCCAAAAAAAGACAAAAATCGTCCTAAACACCGGCATATTCAAATTTGTCCGTTACCCACGGCGCTGCGGTATAACCAGGAATAACAAAACTGAGGTATTGCTTGGTTTTGGTTTTCGTATGTTCTCATCGGTTCAACACGACTTGTAAAATTAGTCGTAAAAAACGCCTTTTAACGCTCTAACTAGCTGCCTTTCTCTTACTATTTGGCTATACTAACAAAGCCCCCGATTTTCTCGAAAAACTCCCCTAAAAATCCCCGAAAGTCCCCAATTTTGTTTTTTAACTAGTAGACACCCTGATCATCCCCCTTTCCACGCTCCTCCTTTTTACACTTTTCCTTACTTAAAATTTGGTGGTTCACGAAGCGAACAATTAGATGTATTTATGCTAAATGGAATTCTGTTCAAGGGAAAAGATGGGGTGTACTCGTTAGTTGAGAGCCAGAAGAATGAATGGGAATTTAAAAGCGCCAGTGACGTTAGCGGCAACGACCGAGACCGGACACGAGGAGGAGATCGGTGGCGGAACTGTTTAACTCATGAGCCCTGTGCACAAGGCTCTTGTCGCATGCCCACGGCTCACGAGCTAGCGCTCAGTTCCTTTTGATTCAATTGAAAATCCCGCTTTTCCATTTTCTCAAAAGGAACTATATCCACTTTTACATTGATTCTTATCCAGCTTGCACGAGCACATCCCATCTTCCATGCCAATTCATTACGTCCAATTCTGGCATGCCCAACTCAAATTTTTCTTTAAAATTTTGCATGGCCCCCTTTCGCGAGATGCTGTCTGTTTTATATCAGCCTACCGCAGTGCGATGAGCCGTATCGCCATCGATGCTGGGCAAGTAAAGTCGAGTGATATTCAGTGGCGTGGCGTGAATGATCCATTATCGATATTTCCCCATTTGAATCCGTGGTAAAGAATCGATTATTAAGGCGCTCGCTGTGAACACCCTGTTAATCGATCCTTTTCCATAGGTTTAAATGACAGATCAATCGATTTATCGCAAAGCACGCCACCCCACTGGTGATAATTCATGCAAAATGCTCTCGACGCGCCACAAGTGATGCGAACATCCATCAAAAGCGCTCCGGTTCACAGCGCCGCGCCGCCGCCGCCTCGAAAAACGGCCCGCTCATCGATTAATCACGACGAAATGACCGTAAAGGCGAATTAGCGCCGGCTAAATAATCGAACCGCGCCATAAATATGAATTAAATCGACTCCTCCCGGCAACGCGTGGCGAGGCTCCCCTCATTATTGTATCGAATCGGTCAGAGGTCTCGCGGTCACACATCAATTTTATTCGTTTCCAGCATCATGGGCTTATTCGCTACTCTCTCGCGTTTGCGTTTACGCGCCAAGTTGTAACCGTTCACCCAGACGCAGTTTTATCGATATATCGATTGATCTGCCATTTAAACCTATGGAAAGGAATCGATCAACAAGGTGTCCGCAACAAACACTTTAATCGATTCTTTCGGCATATCGATATATCGATTGATCTGCCATTTAAACCTATGGAAAGGAATCGATTAACAAGGTGTCCGCAACAAACACTTTAATCGATTCTTTCGGCATATCGATATATCGATTGATCTGCCATTTAAACCTATGGAAAGGAATCGATCAACAAGGTGTCCGCAACAAACACTTTAATCGATTCTTTCGGCATATCGATATATCGATTGATCTGCCATTTAAACCTATGGAAAGGAATCGATCAACAAGGTGTCCGCAACAAACACTTTAATCGATTCTTTCGGCATATCGATATATCGATTGATCTGCCATTTAAACCTATGGAAAGGAATCGATCAACAAGGTGTCCGCAACAAACACTTTAATCGATTCTTTCGGCATATCGATATATCGATTGATCTGCCATTTAAACCTATGGAAAGGAATCGATCAACAAGGTGTCCGCAACAAACACTTTAATCGATTCTTTCGGCATATCGATATATCGATTGATCTGCCATTTAAACCTATGGAAAGGAATCGATTAACAAGGTGTCCGCAACAAACACTCTAATCCGCATATAAACATTTAACAGGTCGAATCGATTCTTTCGGCATATCGATATATCGATTGATCTGCCATTTAAACCTACGGAAAGGAATCGATTAACAGGGTGTCCGCAACAAACACTTTAATCGATCTTTCGGCATATCGATAAATCGATTGATCTGCCATTTAAACCTACGGAAAGGAATCGATTAACAGGGTGTCCGCAACAAACACCTCAATCGATTCTTTACCGTGGCTTCAAATAGGGAAATCGATAATCGATCGTCCACGCCTCACCACTGGTAATGTCCCTTCACGTTGCGACCTAAGACCTGCAATATCCATTTTACATCGGTTTCAACAGTAATTCAGGCTCTTGTATGTAGTAGTCCTAACGGGCAGAGAAATAACACTTTCACCATTTAAAGAGATTATGCATTGGAATGAACCTGCGAACCAAAGACACGCCAATGAGCAGACAGAATGGACCACTAGATAAGGTACGAATTTCAGCATTCTGATACATGTTTCTTAACCAAAATTTTACGTAAAACACGATGCACACAACGAAAATTACCAAAATTAACTCCTTACGAAGATATTTAATGATTCTTGATGCGTGAATTCAAACCACCCGCTCATGAAAACTCAATGCTCTACGAGATTCACATCGCGCGCTAAACGTTATCATGACAGTCTCTGCGATATAAAAATCTGGCAACCTCAATCTTGACGCTTTGGCTCAGTTATAGCAAATTGCTAATAGTTTGAACAACACATGATGGGAAATGAACATTGCTCGATTGAGAAGCTTGCTGAAACCGTTGTAGTGGGCGATTTGACTCAAGTAGAGTTTTGAGTTTCTTGTGAGCGGGCAGTTCAAATTCCTCGTAACCAATGTGAAATAAAAACGTTAATATCTTCGTTAGGAGTTGGTTTCAGTAATTTTCGTTGTGCGAATCGTGTTCTACGTGAAATTCTGGTTAAGAAACATGTATCAGATTGCTTAAATTCGTGCCTTGTCTAGTGGTCCATAATTGGAATACGGGGATGGTATCTGGGAATGAGCTCATACCAAAGACGATGAAGAACGTTACTGTTTACTGCCGCGCTAAGGAAGAACGCCCTACGAGCCCTCATACGTCGCCAAAATTCCTTTGACAAATCACTGGTTTTCAAGGGAATTTGTGAATCTTTTTCTTTCGATTTTTAGATAATTTTAGTCGCAATTTAATCTCAAACATCTGCAGATTTCAAGAAAAAAGATTCATAACTGCCCTTAAATCGCCAGAGACTTGGCAACATTCGAATGTTCATACGACGCTTTTCCTTAGCACGGCAGTATAGGTATGTCATCTTTCTCCCCATTTATGACTCGTAGGACCCAAATTGTCTTGACTCTCTTTCTCTGAAAAGGCACTTCAGTTTTGTGAAAGGAGGGATAGTTCGACATTTTTAACGTCATCAGTGCCAATGGTCTTGAACTTTTTTATATTACACGCAAAGAAAGCATAGGAAGTATTTTTGTTTTAACTGTATGATTCATGACTTCAGGAAAAGACGGATTTCCGTAGCGTTGATCACTAATAATCAGGCGGCAACGAGTGTTGCACTATGCTGCTGCAGCCTGTAAGAAATTGTTGAACGTAAAATTTTAAATGTCTCCTCAGCCTTACCAATTGAAATTGCGTGTATGGAAATGTCGCGGGCATGAGATATTCGAGCTCGGATCGGAGTTGAAACCCGTCAGCTCAGACGCGCCGAAACTGCAGGAGGCAACGTCTTGGACTCTCAATCTCATCTTGATGCAGCGAGGATGTTCACTTGCTCTCAGCAGTGGTTCCCTACATTTCGCGAGTTTGGGATGAGTGGGTAGGGCAGGGAAATACCACTGCGCTAAGGAAAAACGCCGTATCAGCATTCAAATGTCGCCAAATTCCCTATCCGAAAATATTTATTTTTGAAAAAAATTATAAATATTTTTCCTTCAAATTTTTAGATTGAATTACGAACAAAATTCTATGAAAAATCGGTTTTTTTCTAAAAAAAAAAAAAATCTGTACCAAAAGTCCGTAATTTATCCGAGGAGATTTGGCAACGTTTGAAGGCTAATACGGCGTTCTTCCTTAGCACGGCAGAATAAAATCGCGAATGTTCCGTTTGCAAGCTTCTTGGCTCGTCGCACAGTGGATAGAGTCAATCAGAGAGGTGGGACATGAAATTTTTGACTGAAACTGCAAATTTTGATGTTTATTTCGTCACAGTTTCAATTGTAAGAGTTGCTCCTGCGAGAAATTTTTACGAGGAAACCAAAAAAACCATTTTTAGAACTTCAACGTTTTGCATAAACGGAGTTATAAAGCGCTTAAAGCTTCCAAATTTTGTCCGACCTCTCCTATTGACTCGATCCACTGTGCGTCGGCTGGTTAAGTATGGGCCGTGCCACAGGATTTCTTCATATCCGATCGTTGAGTCGTCCGAATATTTTAGGGACCAAGCGAAGTTATTACACAGAGAGTAATTGCAACACGAAAGTTAGGATAATACGGGAAGTAAAACACAAAATAGCCCTGGCTGACAATGGACCACTAGACAAGGTGCGAATTTAAGCGATCTGATACATGTTTCTTGACCAGAATTTCACGTAGAACACGATTCGCACAACGAAAATTACGGAAACCAACTCCTAACGAAGATATTAACGTTTTTATTTCACATTGGTTACGAGGAATTTGAACTGCCCGCTCACAAGAAACTCAAAGCTCTACGTGAGTCAAATCGCCCACTACAACGGTTTCAGCAAGCTTCTCAATCGAGCAATGTTCATTTCCCATCATGTGTTGTTCAAACTATTAGCAATTTGCTATAACTGAGCCAAAGCGTCAAGCTAGAGGTGGCCAGATTTTTATATCGCAAGAGACTGTCATGATAAACGTTTAGCGCGCGATGTGAATCACGCAGAGCATTGAGTTTTCATGAGCGGTTGGTTTGAATTCACACATCAAGAATCATTAAATATCGTTGTGAGGAGTTGATTTCGATAATTTTCATTGTGCGCATCGTGCTCTACGTGAAATTTTGGTTACGGAACATATATCAGAGTGCTGAAATTCGTACCTTGTCTAGTGGTCCATTTCAAGAGAAAATGCCAGCTCGTTTTCTTGATCAACGTTAATAAGAAATGAGTGGTGAAGACGAACGTCGCAATCGGAGGAATGCATTTTCCCAGTCTCTTTATTGTTTTCTGCGCTAAATGCACCGTAAACTGTAACCAAATCAACACAAAATTTGTGTTGGTTTGTGTTTCACTTCCTATATTAGCAAGAAGCAACACAAGAACACAAATATTTTTATCTGAGTAGAAAGGAGGCATAGTAGGTAGCCGTGTCAACTTTTCCAAATAAGGTCAGCGATGAACTGAAATTTCAATGAATATACTTGATTTTTCCCCCATGTTTGAATTTTGGGAAATTACCGGAAGGTGCTTGCAAGTCTCTGAATTTCATGCGGAATATATGTCTTTTTTCCTCTGCAGTAGAAACTTTCGAAATGCCAAATAGCCTTACCTACACCATGCACTTGCTTTCTTGCATGAAGATGATAAAAAATTGACGTACGGGGAGAGGAAAATTTATTGTTTAGGATTTCTTTCAGCGTCCTCCTCAAAAGTTTTATAGAAAAAAAACCTTGAAAGCCCTTCATTTTCTACCTCAGAACTCCTTTGAAATGAGTTTAAGAAACCTCAATATTTTTCTCGAAAAAATATGAGGAAATCTGCCCTAAAGCCAACCCCAACGCGTTAGAATACACCGTAAAAACTAGAATTTACGATTGCTGTTGTTAGAAAGTGCTTTTGTTGTTGATACGACTGATCTCGTCAAATCAGTGCAAAGCAAAGTACGAGACTTTGAGACTAACTTTTTCGAGGGGAACAGCGCGCGGATCTTAAATTCAAGGTAGAAGATTGCAGGTACGGTGTGCCCTCTCTTTATCACACTGTCTGCGACCTTGTAATTTTCAGCAGGGTGTCTTGCCCAATGAACTTCCCGTAATGGTTTTCGTGTCTCAAAATATTCTTGCTGTCTCACTATTTAGTTAGAGGGAGAGAGGGAGGGAGGGAGGGTCCGTCATACATTACAGCTTTACAGTGCCCCCCCCCCCTCCCTCGATCCCTTTCACTCCCTTGTCTTCATGAATAACCGTGCGGGAATTACTTTCCAGAGCTCTTCCTCCGTAATTACGCAAAGGAACTGTTTATGCGAAAAAACGCGCACGGTCCTGTTTGAGGCGACCCACATCCGCGCAAATGCGTTCCATAGCCGCCAGACTGCACCACTGCAACCTTTTCCCCCCTTCAACCCGGTTTATCGATCCTTTTCCATAGGTTTAAATGGCATAACAATCGATGTATCGCAAAGCATGCCATGCCACTGTTCCTAGACATGAGCAAATATCCAATCTCTTCACAGATTTACCCCGCGAGAGACTTCGCAAACTTGAAACTTGGCAAAAAGCCCAGCCGGCGAGGCTCTCAGCTGAGGAGGTCTTTATTGTGCGTGATTACACCCTTGCGCGGGGTCATGACGTCACGTGAACGTTGAGCTACGAGCCTCAATCGTTTGCTGACGAGGGTCAGAAACTTGACCTCGAAAACGCACCGTTTTTCACGATCGCTGCCGCAAACGATCGGATTTTTGCCTCAACGCACGGGTAATCGTCCAATTAGAACGAGACACGTTTTTGCTGTGGACCTTTTTCAAGAGGCGAGCGAGCGCTCTCTGAGCAAAAAAGTTAACTTTCGCGGAATAATCGCTTATCGTCGGATCGGTATGGTAATTATATGCTTCAGCTAATGAGAAGCTTTTTGGTATTTGAAGAGAAAGTTTATGATTATAGAAACGAAATTAAAAAAAAAATCCAGGGACCTTTTGCTGTATCTACCAAAACTTATCCTCATATCTGGCTAACATCTTGATAATTATTTGGCCTAAATTACGAAGAATCCAAGTGCAAGAACTGGATTTCTATACTTTTGGATTAAGTTTCACCCTTCTATTTTCGTCCTCTGTGTCCGTCTTTCCGTTCTTTCGTTCTCGTGTGACTTTCTAATTCCGATTGGTAGAGATGTGACTTCCAGTTATCATACGCACAGGGCCGGATTTACTTACTTGCCGCCCATGAGCCGCCTGTATTTTGCCGCTCCCTTCTCATTCGTTTTGAAACATCGATACAAACCATCAAGTGAACGTGTGTGGACAAGACCTTCCATTTATATGAAATGAACGAAAATATTATAAAAGAACAAACATAAATGTGGTTTAATAATTTTAACTTCCGCCGCCGCGCTGCGCTGACTGCACTGTCTTCGGCGCAATGCGTGAAGTAATCTGCAGTCTTGTATGCGTGAAGTAATCCTACAGTCTTGTATGCGCTATGCGTTTCACGCCGACCGCTGCTGCACGCACTGTCTTTGACGCAATGCGTGAAGTATTCATGCAGTCTTGTAGGCGCTATGCGTTTCACGCCGCCCGCTGCTGACCGCAGCGACCGCACTGTCTTTGACGCAATGCGTGAAGTATTCAGGCAGTCACGTAGGCGCCAATATGTGTTATATGCCGACCGCCGCCGCGCCGCGCCGAGGGTTTCTCCTTTTCATTTCAAGTTCTCTCATCATTGCTCTCTGCGCCGCGCCGTTCCAGGCCAAATTCCGCATTCGGTTTCTCTCCTAGTCTTAACTCGACCAATTAAAGGTGCTGTCTATTGTATCGCAGAGAGACGACAAAATTAGAGATTTACTCTCCGGAAATGAGAGATTTTGTCACCTTTTCTCGTTTGTAATTTTTTTTCCGCATCCGATTTTTCTTTATAGCTACATTTAAAAAAATTGCAAAATTTGCCGCCATGGGCCGCGGCCCATGTGGCCACCCCCTTAATCCGGCCCTGCATACGTATCAAAGACCAGAATTGTTTTATGCGAATTTTTAACCACAAATTACAGACATTATGATACGCGCGTAAATCCCAGCTTTCCAGTCACCAAATCTGAAGTATCCGCAAGTCAAGTCAAAGCGAGCATTGAACTATATTCAGTCCGCTCTATAGTTTTTTATCATCATCAGCGGGTTGCATCATTTTTCTGACAAGTTTAAAAGTACGCGTATGATAGGACGAATACAATATTGGTGTCTTTAGACTCGAGTTATTTGCCGAATGTGAAAACGCTCAATAAGACCAATTTGAACTGTGATGGTTTGAAATTGATTGATTTATTCCCAAACAGCAGATGCGAATCTTTCACTAATGGGTTTATTTCAGGGACTTTCAAAATTTTCAATTATTTTTAACAAACTCTACTGAGAGGAAATAACATGCCGGAAAAATGTTAACTCTGACTCTCCCCAGAATCCATTTACCGTCAGCTCAGTTTACACAGCTGTCAAGCGTTCAGCTTCAGCCTCAGCCTCGCCTTTCTCTCGCATCTCGTCCTTTGCACCGACACATCGGACATGGACCATGTGAAATTCCTTCCGACGGTTTCAGAGCGAGCTTGAATGAACAAGTTTCGGGAGGAGACCAGAATCTGCGGTGTGTGTCCCGGCCTCGAAGAATCGTTGTCAATATTATTAATTCATCGGAGAACACCAAAACCCACTTTGGTGGCTTGCTCTAATTTTAATGGGCATCGGCACACGACGCACAGTCGGGAAAAAATGCATTTCATCGGAGAAAACCATCGTCACGTCATTGTAATACATCACAAATCGTTTGAATATTTGGATCATCCTTGAGAAACGGAAATTCTTCGGGAAAAATGAAATTTTTCGGAAAACCGGCCCATGATGGGACAAGACTAGGCAGGGTCATTTTTTCATCTCGCAGGCAAAAAACAGTGGATTAAATTTGTAGCATTCGTGGAAATTTTACACTCTGTTTCTTGCATCGAGGTTTCGCGTCGATCCATGACTTGATCCGCTTACATGATTTCACCACTTATTATCATTGACAACGTATTCCGCTTATTTTGCGTTGATGAAAAAAAGAGAAATATCCCTCTTTCAGATGGTGAGTGGAAATTCAACTCCTGCAGGCCGATTGTTAAAATTGATAGGCACAGCAATAGACAAAGAAAATAAAGGAGCATGGAGCGATCCAATCGGTTAAAATGGGTGGTTCTTCTAGACTAAGGGAGGAAATGATGGACTAACTAAAGGGTCTCCCGGGGGTTCCCGTTAATTAGTCTATATTACCGACCTTCGTCCTGAGTAATTTTCGTTCCGCGAATCGACGTAAAATTCTGTTTAAGAAACATGTAACTGATTGCTGAAATTCAAACCTTGTCTAGTGTTCCATTGGTTTATAAGCCATACCTTTTTCTCGTGCGGAATGGCCAAAAACTATGGTCCATAGTTTTTTGAACAATCTGTGTCTTTTTTTTACTTGAATTTTATCCCACACTGGAAAAAAAACACATTGGATCTAGAGTACAGACTCTTAAGAACATCGACAAGAATAAATACTCTTGATTCAATCAGATTTAAGCTTCAAGCCAGATTTCCTTTTGATTTAAGCTTAAATCTGATTGAATCAAGAGTCCATTTTCTTGTCAATGTTTTCAAGAGCACTGTTGAGCTGTGTTGAGCAATGTTTGATTGTACTCTAGATCCAATGTGTTTTTTTTTTTCCAGTGCAAGCCTAGAGCACGAGAAAGGCGCTAAGCTTATTCTTGTGGGGTGTTGCCAACTTTTCTTCTAATTAAATTAATTATTCATTAATTCATTCAACCAGAAAACGTGTATGATCTTTCTTTAATTCCGTGACTTTGTGAGTTCGCGGGGCGCAGGGTCGCGTCCGCTTTGGTTGCGGCGGTGGAAAAAGGAGGATCCGGCTGTCGAGAGAAATCCCCTCCCATCGTTGCCAAGTTAGCCAATAAATAAAGACACCAGAACCACTTAACTTTTCGGCAAGTTTTTGAACACTCCCGACAACACGGCGCATGGTCGACAAATATTATTTACGACGTGCCAACAAATGACCCGGTTGCTTATAATTAAAGGAGCAGGAATAGATGAACGGCCCGGTGGAACCGGCATGAGAGAGCTTAGGGGTTCCAAACGCTCGAGTACCGGTTTCGCGGCGGGCAGATGAGGTTAATTAGTTATTGGTGGGGTTGCGCGGCTTTGTCTCTCGTTTCGTGCCAAAGTAATGTAGGTAACGCGGCGTTTTGGCTCTCTCATCACATGCTGCCGTACTTTAATCTACACGGAGAAAAAAAATTTCGTGCATGGGACCCGAAGTTGAGGTCATATGGATCTCTGAAGTTTTCTGATCACGTATCCGAAAACTTGAGGTCGAGCTGCCGAAGTTCGGGTCAGATATTGAGGCACTTCGGTATGTACCGGAGTACTTCCGATGTTTGACCCGAACCCTTCGGTATATATCGAAGTACTTCAGAGGTCTAACCCGAACTTCGGCAGCTGGACCTCAAGTTTTTAGATACGTGATCCGAAAACTTCAGAGGTCCACATGACCTCAACTTCGGGTCCCATGCACGAAGTTTTTTTCTCCGTGTAAGCTAAGACCTAAAATATTCAGAAACGAAACACAGAGCAAGAGCTCCGAACGTACTGGTGGCTAAATTCTGATGGAATATTTTTTTTGAGTCCTAGTAGTAAATAGGGTATGTTGTTGAGGTCTCTGTCTGGCACACAGTAAAAAATAACACATTTCGTCACCTTCCGGCCAAAATATTACAGGCGCACCGTGACGTTTCCAAATTTTTGCGGCCATTTTATTTTTTACGGAGAAATTTTTGGTTGAATCTGTTCGAAAATTTCACTGAATTTTATAAGGAGCTAGAGCTCAATGGAATTTTCGGACAACTTCGTTTAACAATTTCTCTGTAAAAAATAAAATAGCGGAAATTTTGAAACATCGCACAGTGGATCGAGTCAACTAAAGAGGTCGGACATGAAATTTTTGACCAGAATTGCAAATTTTGGTATATATTTCGTCACAATTTACATTTCAAGGGGTACTTTGGGTACTTAATTTCACGAAATAACCAATGGAACCACTTTGAGAACCTCAAAGTTGTGTATAAACGGAGTTATAAGCGTTTAAAGTTTCCAAATTTTGTCCGACTTCTCATATTGATTCGATCCACTGTTTGTCGCATAGAGCTTGTGATACGTTGGCCGGGAGATGACGAATTTACCTACTCGTCACTTGTCTCCGACACATAAAGCGAGTTATTCGTGATTCACGACCAAATTCAGAATTCACGGCCAACTTGGCATCCGGGCATGCGAAGTTTTGAAGAATACGAACTGATTGTAGCGGTTAATTAATCGAGAATTCGCAGCGAGAGCTGGCCAGACCGGGCGCGGGGGTGGGGAGCGGGTGGGGGTGGGAGGAGCACCCGCGGATTAATTGTCGGGATGTGATCCCGCGCCCTCGTAACTCAAATTCGACGCCGTCGATTAATTTCGCGCGGGACTCGATTCACATGCGCCCGACGATAGAGACATCCTCGTCCTCCACCCAGGCCAGGACGGGAGCGGAACCAGGTTAGTGGATGAAATATAACGAGCTGCAATCCGCCCGCGAGGTAGTAACCGCGTATCTCCAACGTGGACTAACAATAAGTCGGGAGCACAAGGTCTCGTCCGCTTGAACGCATGTGAAACGATCCATGTCTATCGAAACCGACTGCCTCGACCAGCGGGCTGATTTTTGAAATCGACAGACAAAGCGATAGACAAAGAAGACATAGGGAGTATGGAGCGGTCCTATTGGTTGAAATGTGTGGTTCTCATAGACGAAGCACTGAAAAAAAATTCTCGGCGTTTTCACCAAGGTCCGGTGGTACCTTTACCATCTCACTTTTTCTTACCAATTATTGGTAATTTTACCGAGACTGACTGGTAAGCTTACCTAAAAACCGGTATTTTTACTGGTTTTTTTTCAGGTAAAAATACCACTTTTATTGGTAATCAATTCTCGGTAATTTTTCCATTTCATCTCGGTAATTCTACCACAGTTGATGAAACATATTGGCTTTTTTACCAAGGTCCAGTAAAATTACCGAGAAAGTTCAATAATTTTACCAATATTATTGGTAAAATTACCAATTCCATAAATGGTAATTTTACCAAGAAAAAACTGGGATTAAATAGAACCCTGAATTCTTGGTAATTTTACCCTTTTCTTAGTAAATACACCGATATTTTTTTTTAGTGAGGGAGAAACTGATGGACTGACTAGGATTTCTCGTGGGTTGCCGTTGGTTAGTCAGTTACCTTAGCTCCTTTGTCCGTTGCAACCATCCTCTTCCACCAATGGGACCCCTCCATAAACCTTTTATCTTCTTCGTCTATAGCTTTGTGTATAGATTTGTCTATCAATTTCAAAAATCAGCCTCGAGTTAGACAAAGCCTAGGATAGACAAAGAAGGTACAGGGAGTATGAAGCGATTCTACTTAAATGCTCCCACTAATAAGATCCCTCCATGTTGTCAAGAATAGGGTTTTAGTAGGTTGTTAAAATGGAGGGGCAATAGATTTATCAAATTTGGATTCGTGAGATTTGTATTTTTTATGTCTCACTGAGTTTTGTTTTTATTTTATTAAAATTTTAAGTTAAATTAAACTCATAAGTTTCACAATCACAATTTTTACGCAATTTAAATTTTAATAAAGAAATCTTTAAACTTTCACTTAAATTTGCAGTTTAATCCTTTTACCAGGCACCTATTTATAAAAATCCATAAACTAATCAATTCCAAAATTACATCTTGGTGGTTGCAATGTTGCCTTCGCTTTCGTCTTCTTTGTCTATAGCTTTGTCTATCAAATTCAATAATCGGCCCGTAGAATCGATCATTTCGATTGATGTAAAATATAAATAGATTGCCACCGTGTTGATGTGCGGTTTTCACCTAGCGAGGCAGTAATCATCGGTCGTCCAGCCGAGCGATAAGCCTCGTTGGCTGCCGGGGGAGTCGCCCCCTTGAGCGGGCACGCCCCCGCTGTTCGCGGGAAAGTTTCCCCGATAGGTTAAATGGAGTTTACAGGGGCCTTTGGGCCCTGAAGGCTCTCTTGCTTCGTGGGATTTAATGGCGAATTCAAGGCCGATCGATTCAACTCAGTCCAGTAGCTCTTCCAGTTGCTCTATTAGATAGCGAGATGATTCTTTGACCCAGGAGTGCAAGGGTCGCGGCTTCTCTTTCCAATCAGAAAAACGGACGCAATCCTGTAACTGAAGTTTAACAGAATGGCATCCTCCGAGGATCGTATACTTTACAAAAAATTAAAATTATTTTTGATGAAATTTGCTCTACCGATAATTCTTGGACTCAAATGAAAAATTCTAAATTCCACCGTGTAATGTAATTTTTCACACGGAAACGGTTGCGCGGATTTTTGTGCAAATTTCGGTGAATTTTTGGCAGATTACGAAAATAATTCGCACAAACGTTATCTCGTATAAAATTAAATAGCTCAGATAAATTTGGCAGTAGGTGATGTGGGATGCTTCCTTTTTAATAAACGCGGTCCAATTTTGTCTTTTCGAAGTCGTCGCCCCTCAGACGTTAGGGCGCCTCAATTTTCACGTGAGGCCGGCATGTTTTATATTTTAATACATGCTTTCCGAGGCCCATACGGAAATCGAGGTGTTTATTTTAATTTATTTTTTTCTCCGGTTGATGAATAAATTGTAAACCATTTCGAAACGTTCCCAGTTTTTTGCAGCCTTTCCCCAAATTCAGTTGTTATTTTATTATGTTTTTTGGCTGATTAAGTTGTTCTTAAATAATATGGTTCATCGGACGGTAGAAAAAAAGTTGCGGGCTCAAAGGCCAAAGCTCCAGGTACCGAATTTGCTTGCAGCTTTGACTGCTCCGAGTTCTACTTTACACCCGAACGATTTCTAGGAGTCTTTCGGACTATTAGTGGCAATTTGACGAAGAACGAAGGCTTCTTTACATAAAATTTTCCGGTCGGACGCTGCTGAGCCCGTTTCCTCAAAACTTCATTTTTGCACTTACTGCTATCTTCGCTATCGCGGCAGGGTAGTGGTATGACTCAAATTTTGAGGATTAAAGCTCAACCTGGCAAGCCCCGCACACCATGCAGGGAGCTCGCGGAGGGGGCGGTAGGCGAGCACGTCCAACTCGATTTTCTCAGCGGATTTCGCGCCATTCCGCGGCTTGCAATTAAAACGTGGCCTGTAAAATGAAGCACCGCGCTGAAGTTTTGACGGCCGGGCGTCCTGAACCCCGGGAACCCCTGTCACGTTCCAGCGGAACCCAACGAGGGCGCCGAGACACGACAAAAAAACCCCCGGCCGATGGGATCTGCGCGCTACTTCGGCGGCCGCGGTACTCGCGCGAGTCGCAAGCGGCGAGTTGCGAGTGGCGAGTCGCGCCAATTTGTCAGATAGGATCTGCAATTGAGTCGCCACTCGCCCACTTGATGGCCTATTAGTTTAGGCCCTATCGCGCCTCCGGAATCTTGCGTCGACTTACGCACAGCTCCGCGGACCGAACAAATTATCAACTTGTCGGCGGGTTCTACCTTTTTTCGAGTCGGCCTTGATGTCTTAATCGTCGCAATCGTGGCTGCGAAGTCGAGAGCGGGACTTTCGCGTTTCTACATTGTAGGGAGAATCTGGTTCATCATAAAAAGAGGACAGTTATTCAAGTGGCTTCTGTATACGCCCTAAGGAGAATTGGACCGAGTTTATCAGAAGGGAACAAACCCACATTAAGTTGATACTGAGAAAAAAAAAAAAGAATCTTAAATTTGCCGCCAAGAATTATTTCTTCTTAAATCAAGAATTTTGCTGGTTAATATAAGCTACTTTTTTGCTTAACCGAAGCATTATTTTTCTTGAATCAAGAAAAAGTCAACTTAAAGCAAGATAAAGAAAATTCTTGGCGGCAAATTCAAGAATTATCATGCTTGATCCAAGCTACTTTTTTTTCAGTGTAAGGAGAATTGGACCAAGTTTATCAGAAAGGAACCAACCCACATCAAGTCGATACCGAGAAAAAGAGGTTTAAAGTTTTTCAGGCTCTCTTTTCACTAAATAATATTTTTTTTCGACTTTGAGTCTTTGGCAGGAGAAAATGTACATCTAGGGGAACTCAAAAACGTTCTAAGCTCAATTTTTTCGAAAATGTGGGTTGGTTCCTTTCTGATGGACTCGGTCCAATTACTAGTTACGTTAAGGAAGGGATCAAGCATGCCCTGTTGTGCCAACAGATGTGACATTTCTTGTCGAGATGAAATTTTAATTTTGAGAAACAGGATGAGTGCTCTCTTAAAGTTAAGTTTTCCTGATCCTGTTTGAGGGTGTCTCGGCTCCTGCAGTCTGGCCGTTTAACCCTGGATTACCCTGTATAAATGAAAATAACTCCTCAGGGGGGATCCGTGCAACGTGGCACGAAGAACAAGAATTCAATTTGCAGAGCAGGAGCGGAGAGGGGTGTAGTTCCAGTAATCCAGTTCCTGTACTTTGTGGCGTCTTCTTTACCGCCAGATGTACTCGCGGTGCTTGGTTACCAACCGGAACGGAATTTCGCTCATGTTTGCACACTTGATTTATACGGACGATCCCGGATTTCACATGGAAATGGCAACGTTTTTGCAATGTGGCATTTAAAAATGCAGTGATATAAACTCGGGCCAGTCCTCCTGCCCCTTTCAAGTCGCCGCAGCGCTGCACTGCGCCTGCGCTAACCTCGGCTGTCGTATTAACCCCGATTATGAGCGACCCCAAAGTTCCGCACTCGCACGGAATCCGTGGCTTCTTCGTGGGCACGCAACCGGAATTCTTCACCGGAAGAATTTTTCCGGAGGTCCAACGATGTGTTCTCCCGGGGAATCATACATTTAGTCATGCTGCAACTGACGTGTCATTTCCAGGATTTCGCCCTTGGTGAAAATGACAGCCTGAATGGTGAAAGTGATGTCTTATTCTCATTCTCATGAGTGGAGATGAAGGGAAAAGTCCATGAAATTTTACATCTCTGGATGCGAATACTGTACTGACGGACCGATTTTCCAGCGGGCTGATTATTGAAATTTATAGAAAAACCGATAGACGAAGATGTCTAACTGAAATTAAAGCGATCCTATTGGTGGAAGCGGGTGGTTGCATTGGACAAAGAAGGTAAGTGATTGACTAGCTAACGGCAAATTACGAGAGATCCTACAGTGCAGTTAGTCTATAATTTTTCCCCTAAGTCATAACAACCGCCCGTTTCAACCAATGGCGGATCGCTCCATACTCCCTATGCCTTCTTTGTTTATAGCTTTGTCTATCAATTTCAGTAATCAGCCCGCAGCTAACATTAGGACAGACGTTGAATCTGCGGTGTCGGATATCTCAGGAATTATATGTGATTACCGCAGCAAAAACAACATTGTAAGATGTAATACGTGTTCACGTTAAATTGCACATGACATAAAGATATTTCTTGTCCAGAAACAGCTTTTTACAAGGATGAAAAACAAAAATTGCACTGACATGAAAAGTATATATCTACGGATACTTTTTTGGCAAAAAAACGAGTTGACCAACCTCTCCATCCTTTTAGTGGGCGTTCTACTTTAGTGTCCCTTAAATTTTCGTTAAAAGAGCCCCCTCTGCTCCAACGGGTGTCGTAGTTGGAAACTCAAAACTATCTAAAAATGCAGAATATTTTATTTAAAATACTGGAATTTTTAGCCCTCATTTAAATGCATTTACATAAATATAGGTGAAAATCTCTTAGTTTCAACTACGGCATCGGAAATTAGTAAGCTAACAAAAAGCACAATTCTATGATTTTAAGATCACCAGTGAGTTAAATCCATCGTCCAGAATTTGTCTTCTTCCGCTTGAAAGAACTTAACTCTATTCCAAGGCTGCCAAAATGACTCAAACAATTACTTATTTTACTAAGTCGTACCCGTGCATTTTCATCGAAAAATTTTCCGATTTTTGCATGAAATCTGAGGAAAAATCAGTGCAATTCTTAGTTAGGAATGCCTAATATTCTCCTGGTTCATATCCATTCTGCGAGGGGAAATTTGGCAACATTAAATGAAGTTACGTTCTTCCGTAGGAAAACTACGAATTCTGGCAGAAACCAAGCTGCGCTGACAGGAAGTAAGATAAAATCGCCTCTTCCGAGCAAGAGATCCAACGGTCAAGAATTGAGTTTTTTTTTTATCCCTCTTCTCGTTAGCGATGGCGCGGCGATTCTTAAATCGAACTTTTAGAGGATCAATTCTAAGTCCGAAACATCGATAAGATCAAATCAATTCTGGTGCCGATCGTTTGGCAGGGTCGATTTTTTTATTATCAGAATACTTAGATAAAAAAACCAGTTTTCAAAAACTTCTAATTTTTTTATTTTAAAGAGCAAGCTTGACGATTTTATTACAAGAAGTAGGATTTCACAAGAAATCGTAGATAATGTCGTCAACGCAGAATGTTGCTCTGTCTTTTGTTGAAAGAATAAAAAAATAGAGGAAATTAGGCAACGTCTAAGGTAGTAGGCTAATTCTGGTCAAATCCCTCCATATTATGGGCACCGTCTCTCTTGTCGAAGCCACAGAGTTCGATATTTACCCTCGCAATCCAAGGGAGGACACTCGTCAGCATGGCAAGTGGCCGGGACCACGGCGGCGGTCTAATCAGATCTAGCATTCCCAATTAATTACTCTCTTTTCTTCTTTGTGTCCGCTGCCTACTGTCCCACCTGTTCATTATGTTCTTTTTATGTCCGCCGTGACGCAAACATATTTATATTCATCGCAGGCCGGCAAGGAGCGCCGCGCCGCACAATGGATCGAGAAGTCGGACAAAATTTGGAAACTTTAAACGCTCATAACTCCGTTTATACCAAACTTTGAGGTTCCAAAAGTGGTTTTCATTATTTCCCTCGTAAAATTTTCTTCTCATTGCAACCCTTGAAAATTGAAATATAGCGAAACTGACATTAAAATGTGAAATTTCAGTGAAAATTGTTTATATTCGAACTCTCTAATTGACTGGGTCCACTGTGCGCCGCGCTATGAGGGCGAGTGAGGCGCCGGATTCGCTCCCTCGCAGCGAGGCGCGCTTTTTGATTTATGTATCCGCGTCCTCTTAGACACTCGCCGCGAACGTCTCAACCACTTTTCGCTCATTATTTTGACGTATTTATGCAAAAGAACCCTAGCTATACCTACCTCGGGAATTTTGAACAAAAAGAAAAAAATTCGTTTTGTCGGCTTCTTGTGTGTAGTGGTTGTAGCGCTGGCACTAAAACCTGGAGGACCCGGGTTCGATTCCCGGGTAGGCGGCCCGAGTTTGAATGCCTCTGGTCGTACGGTAGAAACTGAGGAGGTGGGACTCTGACTGAAAGCGCAGGATTACCACTCTAGTAGTATTTTAAGTAGAGAAAGAAAGAAAACAACTTGTCTATTTAACGTGTGGCAACAAGAAAAAAACCACTGAAAATGTGGCCCGAATTGTATGCAATAAGGTGGTACACAGTGCCAGGTTCACACTAATTTCCGGGGAAGGCAAGGCCAAAAACTTCAATTAGTCATCGATTTGATCTGTAGTGAGGAGTTTCACTACAAGATTGAGGGGCAGAGCGACACTCCACCGCATGATCTGCCTGAACTGAACATTCTACCCCTCAGTTTTGCACTGATGCTGATCAGAGCTCAACATTTTCGAACTATTAAGCCCTGCTTTCGAGGTGTAGCCATTAGTTAGTCCATCATTTTCTCCCTTAGTCTATAGGAACTCCACATTTCAACCAATAGGTCTACTCCATACACGCAAAAAAATAGTTGGTGCTGATGACAGAACCTTCCGTTCACAGGGCTCCCGCACTTTCTTTGTTATACTTGCAGAACTTTTCTGTTGTGAGGACAGAACTTTGGTCGTGAGGTTAGAAAACCTCTGTAGTTGTAACAAAGAAAGTGCAGGAGCTCTGTGAACAAAACTATTTTTCTCAGTACTCCTCATTTATTCTTTGTCTATCGTTTTATCTATCAATTTCAAGAATCAGTCCTCAGGCGTGAGTGGTCTATCCTCCCAACTACGACTTCCTAGACACGGCCTTGCTCCTGGGGGCGGAATGAAGCGGAAAACTTGACAACGGAATTAAATAGGAAGCACCGCCCGGCCTGGCGTCGGCGGGCGATGACCTCCTCGTTAGCCGAGCGCGGACTGCGCATGCGCAATTATTCTGCTATTTTTTCGCCTGTAATTAAAAGTGCGGAGTGCATAAACGCTCCTCCCGCGCGCTCTCCGGGAGCTATTCATGCGTGCGTATGGAAACTCCATCACGAGGCCCCCGAGCGGGACGTCCACCGGTCTCGTTTCCAAACAACCTGATATTCCAGGAAAATTAAATAATTGTTTTATACTGCCAGGGTTCCTCTATTTGTAAAAAATCGTCAATTTTTTAAAGTTTAAATTCTGAAACCTATAATTTTAGCCAAAAAAACCGGTTAGCAATCGTTACTTTCTCCACTCGGAGATCATTACATATGTATATATGCGGAAGCAGTTTTGGAGTTGTTCAAGTAATATGTAACGCACTTAGGGGAGAGTGAGGGTTTGAATCAGCGTTACGATGCGTTAAAAGGGGAGAAGGAGTCAAGTCTAGCGTTACGTAACAAATTCGAGCCTGGGGGAAGGGACTTTGAAAAAAAAACGTGCAAAAAAATGAAAATCCCGCCCTTTCCGAATGAATCTTCTCGGCGCGTAACCCAGCCGACGTAACGCGTGTCGCTCTTACGCATCCCCTCACCTTTTTTCTGAGATTTTTCTTGATCTTTTGAAAATTTGAGGGGGAGGAGTCAGGTCAGCGTTTCTTAATTGAAGGGGGGCTACATCAAGGGTGCGTTACAAGAGGGGAGGGTCAAAAATCGAGGAAAGTGCGTTATGTAATACTTGAACGAGCCCCTTTCTAGATAGCCAGGAAACGGGTGGTAGTCGAATGAACCCATATTGTCCCCGTATGATAGTCTCTCGTCTAGCTGATGAAAATTCCTGTCATTTCAAAGAGACGATTCCCTATGCGGTATAAAGTTCAAGTCCTGCCTAGTAACATCCTGTAAATTGAGAAGCATGTTTATCAGTGCAGCGCACCAATTACTTATTCTCCATGTTACTGCGTTGGAGACTTAAACACCCGTTAAGAAAAGTAAACCACTTTCATAGTTTTGCTCATTTTCCAATCCCTCCTTGCGTCGCCGTGTGAATGTTTATGAATTGGTAGGATTTAACTTTCAAGCATTGACCTATGACTCTCGTTTCCAGAAATTGACACATTACGCAATGGAATTTATTAAAAAATTGCTGTGTTACGGTATACGTAGAGTTTTGTGTATATTGAAGCGCTGGATATTTCATCGTTGACCGCAGATGATCAGTTCCTCATTTCCGAAACAGTAACTTATCGGGTCGGCAGCTGCCTTTCCAAGTGTCGGTTATTTCGAAGAATTCAGAACGGGTTTTTTAAGTGCCAATATTGAACCAGATCTTTTCCTAGAATACATAAAGTTTGAGTTTCGAGCAGCCGCATCGCAACAATAAATAAAGAATCGGTCACAATTAAGTGAATGAATTAATGCGCCACGATGCTCACCGAAAGAGGAAGATCATGCTGCCAAAAATACTTCGGATTCCTTCCTGAGAGTTTTTTTTCCTCCTCAAAAGTTAATCCTTTCCGATGGAATACGAATTGGCATCTCACGCTGAAACGCGGTCAGCGCCTTTTAATCAGCGAAACTCCGTTGGAAGATGCACGATTATGTGTTTTGAGACAACGTCATTTTCATTTCAACATGGTCGGACGCTTTGGTGCAAGAAAGGAATTTCTTAATCGCAGTGGCTTAAAATTCTCGTCTGCACTTTGTTTTATTTGCTGAGGGAAATCATCCAGTAATTTTTTTTCTTCGAATGTTTTCCAATATTATAAACAATATGCAGTAAAATTTACGAATCAAAATTTAAATGTAGTATAAGTTCATACGTAAATCTAATTTAAGTCTAGTTAATAGTTTTATAGTCGACTTGAGTTCACCTTCCAATATTTCCTATTTTTTAAAATTTGGATCTTTATCAGGACTTGTAATGCTAATTCAGATTATAACAGGGTTAACTGGAATACATTTTCCGAGGATATTTTGAGGAATTAAAACTGGGAGGTCCTTTTTAAGTTCCAACCCTTCAATATTTTGAGGGTAAATATTAAAACCCAACAAATGTTTGGTCAGTTAATTTTAGTATTTTGTGTTTATTTTTTAGTCTCGAGAAAAGTTAGTGCCCAGTGAATACTACCTCGGCTGGATTTTCCGGAAATTTTGATTCTCCCGGATCATGGGAATGAACCTGGATTATTTTTTTATTCGCCAGCAAAATAAAAGTGGGAATTCGCTTTAGTCAACTTTTTGTTCTTCTAAATTTCAACAGCTAAGTCTTATGGGTCATACTCATACGACTCGATTTTGTCACTATAAATTACCAATAATTTTTTGGTAAATAATCTTTAATTCTATCTAATCTAATCTAAATAATTCATCGGTAACAATCGTAGAGTCTCGGTAATATTATCATACTCCGGTATTCTGCAGGGTACACTGAAATAAAAAACTCCGGCCGTGGAAGCCGTACTTACGAGCTATATAGACATACGTCCGAGTTCCGGGCGTGGCACCCGGTGCAGTCGAAGCCACGACTCCAGCATCCGGAACTTTCGGCGTCTGAGCCCGGAACGGACGGTATGTCTATATAGCCTGTAAATTTTTTTAAGTGTAAAATTATTAATTTTCCGAGTTGATTTCATCGCCAAAAATCGTATTTTCCTCAGCAAACTGGTAGCGTGGCGCACGCATCACTTAAAATTTAAAAGGAAATTAAGGTGACTTTTACAGGTGGAGCTCCCCCATCCTGATTTATTCCGCGGGAGACGGCATCAGTGACGGTCGTAAAAAACAGAAGCGGGGCTAGAAACCTGTAGAGGGCGTTCTCGCGGTTGCCAAACAGGGCCTTTTTCTTGAGTGGTCACCCACCAATTGGGCGGGTTTCGTGCCTGGTCCGGCCTGCCTGGCTCTGGACTTCATCAGGTGGTTGTCACCTGATCAGACGGCGGTCTCATTAAAAACGCTCTTCGGCCTCGTCTCCCAACTCGTAAAAGCGAACTTTTTACCCGAGTCGACTCCTGTATCCTAAGTTGCCGGCTCGCAGTGCCGCGGGCGTTTTATTACAAAGACTCTTTAACAACTCCTGGTTAATATGTTAATATCAAGAGCCTCCTCTCATTTTCCAAGAAAGATGACCAATGACCGAAGAGCGATGAGTAATTTTTTTTTAGCAAACAGGAATTAGTTTGACGAACTTCCCTCGCGAACTGCTAAATCTGACTTTTGGACCGAGTTTATCGGTAAGAAACCAACCCACATTTTTGAAAAAAATGAGTTAAACATGTGATTTGAGTTCTACTAGCCGTATATTTACTCATGCCAAAAACTGAAATTCGAAAAAGAGAAATTAGTCTGTGAAAAGAGGGGTTAAAAATGTATTTTCTACATTAAGCCTTATGCAGGAATAAAACTTCAAACCTCTTTTTCTCAGTTCCCACTTAATGTAGGTTGGTTCCTTTCTGATGAACTCGGTTCATTTTATGAGTCATTTTTACGTCAATGAAATGGTGGAGAAAGCCTTCGTAAACCGCGTGACATTTTTGAACTGAAATTCTAAGAGGACTGTCTTTAAATAGCGAAGAAAAACCGCCCAAGAATTGTGTGTAGCCCTTGATGAGGTGTCCTTCAAGAATGTAAAATATGACCAGAAATCTGCATTATTTAAATCGAAGATTCGAGTTTTTCTGGTTTCATTATTAGTATGAGATAGAACTTAATTAGTTGCTACTTGTAAATATGAAAATAATTATTAATTTTGTTCGAACTTATTCACATGTCGTCGGAGAAGAGTAATGAATATCTTTGAACATAAAAACAGTGGATGACCTCAACTTCAGTCATTTTTGCAGTGGTCGTAAAATTTTATCTCTGGGATTGCTTCTTGTGATCAAGTCATGCATTTTTTCCGATGTTAGGCCTTCCTCTTTTGAGCCTAACTGACTCCACTGCGGACGTATGAATGCCAGAAAAACACCATGCGCAAATTAATGAATCAAAAGGAGCTATGTAGCTTGTAAACTCTACGCCCTTGGTTCCTATAATCGAACTGATTTTCACATGGTGTCTTTTCGCTAAAATACGAATTATGTCATTTATATAATTTAACTTCGATTTGATCTGTGTCAAACATCCTTGCTAAAAGCATGTTCAAGATTTGCTTTTCAAACTTCGATATTTTCAACTGGTTATATCATTTTTTTTTTTCTAAAATTTTGAAAGAAAGCAAGTGACATATATTTTCAGTTGAGACCTTGTCTTCTGACACATTGAATTTCCTTCGCATCTCCAGAAAGTATTCCAGTCACATTCAGGTATAACATCTTGTATCTTTTTGTTAATTCCTGTATGCCAAACGACTAATAACATTTCTGTTTTGTTTATGCGCAGGGCAGGATGAATACAAGCAGCGCTCAGGATTGTCCCGGCTTCACACCACATTTTTGGAGGTAAGCCAAATTTTGATCAAAAATTCCTTTCACGTGTCTATAAAGTTACTGAGGAACGTTCTATCTTTCAGGAATCACTCTTGATATCGCGTTTCTAGTCAGAAGGGTGCAATTCGGTGTAGACAGACACTCTTCATGCAGGAAAATTGTGGAATGACCTATTTACAACTCTGAATCAATTATCCAAACTATTTTAAGTAGAATGGTTCCATAACTTTATCAAGTTGAATCAAATATCATCATTATGACTTAGTTTTATTTCTCGGTCCTAATTGTTAACTTGGTGAAGTTCAGACTATGGTCATTTCAGATCTTTCAGTCCATCATCAATCCAACACAATGAATCGATGATTTTATCGACCTGATGATGACTAAAAAGTCGTCTAAAATGATCATAGTCTGAACTTCACCAACTTAACAATCAGGTCTCCCAAGTGACACCCTTCCTTAGATTCTTCCACTTTGGTTTTATCAGTCAGGAAGACACACTGACTAGCTACTCAACGTGAAACTCGAATGAAAGCAAAGTGCAAAAAACCAAGGGTGTCACTACCTCGGTGGATCACGTTAAGAACCGAATTTTTCAAAGCGCGATTTCACGGCTAATAATGAACGTAAAATGTTTCCGTTTGAATGGATCTCATTATTTTCAGCTTATTTTCAAGAGTCAAGCATCAAAACACAATCCTGAGACCAGCGCAACTGATCTATTATATCTAAGTAGACACTTCTTTTGCTTGTGAGCGAGAAACCCAAATTTATCGCAACCAATACTGCAGCCTGATTGTTGAAATTTTGTTTTTGTCAGGTGGACATGGATGACATAGGTCAAATGGCAAAGCGTGATTGGTCGGATACGTCTTATCGCTGCTTTGTCGTGCTTTGTCGATTGGAATGGACGACATATTGTCGGAAACTCGAGATGTGCTCGTCGATCCAATCGACAAAGCAGCGATAAGACATAGCCGACCAATCACGCTTTGCCATTTAACCTACGTCATCCATTTCCACCGACAAACACAAAATTTCAACTATCAAGCTGCTGAAATGAAGACGTTTTATCTTTGTTTGTGAGATAATTTCAAGAATCACCGTTGCGCACATCGTGTTCAACGTAAAATCATGAAGAGGAATCATACACCTATGCTGAAATTCATACCTTGTCGAGTGGTCCATCAGAGGAAGATGAGGTGCAAGTTCAAAGGAGGCGGATTCAGCCACCGAAGATGGAAGTCGATTGGCCGTCGAACGCTTGAGTCGGCTCGAGTCAAACCGCGCTGCCGCCATGGCGCTCATCACCGAGGGCGGGGGAGGAAAGGGGGGTCCTAGAGGGTACGGGGGGGGGGGGAGGCAGTGATCCGTATCTTCATTCGTCTCAATCGAAAATCCCGCGCTTAATTTGAATGCTATGAGAGCTCGATAAAAAAGGGCTGTTATTACGCCACCGTGCGGTTATGATCGGCGGTAGAATTCGGATCCATTGTTGTCATGTTTGGAGAGGGAAAATGCGAGGGGTTTGTCACAGAGGGTATGGATTCGATCGACATGAATGAAAGAAAATGAAAACGTGAATCGATCGACATGATTGACACCGATTCGATCGACAAATTTTTAAAACACCGGTGTCGATTCGATCGACATGAATCGCACTGGAAAAAAAACACATTGGATCTAGAGTCCAGACTTTTAAAAACATCGACAAGAAAAAGTACTCTTGATTCAATCAGATTTAAGCGTAAATCAAGAACAAGCCTCTTAATTGAGCGGATTTCCTTTTGATTTAAGCTTAAATCTGAGTGAATCAAGAGTCTTTTTTCTTGTCAATGTTTTCAAGAGCCTGGACTCTAGATCCAATGTGTTTTTTTTTCCAATGCCATTGAAAAGCAAGAACGTGAATCGATCGTTGTGAATAAATTGACACCGATTCGATCGACGGTTAATCTAGAAAAAACCCGTGTCGATTCGATCGAAAAATGAAAACGTGAATCGATCGACGTGAATCAATCGACATTCATTCGATCGATTCCCGGTTGTTGATCGAATCGGCGTCGATCTGATTCACGTCTTCATTTTTCAATCGATTCATGTCGATCGAATCGACACTGATTTTTTAATAATTTGTCGATCGAATCGGTGTCGATTGATTCACGTTTTCATGTTTCGGTCGATTCGTGTCGATCGAATCCATACCCTCCGTTTGTCACACTCCGCATTCGCCTTTTCACCACCGAAGTACCGATACTTTTAATCGTTCGATAATCTCGAGGACAAAATTTTAAGAAGTTATCAGAGGTGTCGTCAGCTAAGTTGGCACTTGTTCACATTCCGTTTGCATGCGACCGCGATGCAGTCGTCCAATAGGGATCGAGGATTGACTAAGTATCGGGCCGCGGTTCATCCTCAATCGTTATTGGAGGATTGCATCGCGATCGCTTTCAAGTAATGTGAGCAAGCGCCAACTTAGCTGACGACATCTCTACCGTAATCCCTCTGCTGCCTGCTAAAAATAGTGATTTTTGGGGCAATATATCAATTCGAATTTTGATCATATCATTAGGGTATTCTAATATATTTGCGATCTGATAGAGAGAAACATACGCCTTTAATTAGCGTCTCAGCCAATGATCGTGGCGCCACGTTGATGATAACTATGAATGCAACTATACGTGTTCTGTGGATATGCGTGTCGCATACCTTGAAAAAATGAAGGCCCCTTAGTTAGTTTTCATAATGGCAATACCTGGATGTGAATATTTATGTTTTTTTAATGTGCGTATTGCGAAAGGAGCAGACGCTCTGGTTTTTGTAATACTGACGCCTAAATGAAAAACTTTACGAGTATAGTAGCAAGCATAAGCGTCCTTCCCTCTTCTTTCCTCCATTCCTTCCTTTTTTCTTTCTTCCCATTTCCGTCCTCCTTCTTTTCGAGTGAAGGGGGGGGGGAGCACGCCCCCCTACGCCCCCCCCCCCTTGGATCCGCCAATGTATCACATGGCTTCTACTTTCATCCGCAGAAATTCAACTGATATCAACGGAGTTCTTACCTGTTCCTACTCTTCACTCTAGGCATGGAAGGAATTCTGCAGTTTGATTTCAGCAGCTTTCCCGAGCAAAGTAGAAACGCTGCAGAAACCTTTAGACATTGCCAAGGTTCCTTAGAAACTATGAATGTATTGGAGAAATTTAAAATTTTTCACTTCCAATTTTGAAGACAATATTGTTCGCAATTTAATCTGAAATATCAGAAAATTTCCAGGAAAAACATGCTTAACTTTCCTAAAAAATACATGATTTATCCGGGGAATTTTGGCAACTCTCGAATGTTCATACGGCGTTCTTCCTTAGCACGGCAGAACTAGTCGTGGTGGTTTTTCTGAGATTCACAGTAAGGATATTTCGAACTCGAACTCGCGATCGGCAACCGCGCGCAAACGGGAGAAAGAACATCTCAGCGGGTGTTCCGCCGGAGCCGGACTTCTAGCGCTGCTGTCCGCCTATCCAATCGGCCGGCGAGCGTGTATGGTGTATGGTTCTCTCACCTCGTAACCGACTCACAATATTCTCATTACAAACTGTGACCAACTCATTTACTCACTCTCACAACACTACCGTGCCCCTGCTTTGATCCTTCAGGAGGCTGTTGACCTTGCTTAATGCGGAACCACTTATTATCCTCCAACAACTTTTACCAGGGCAAAGAATAAGGGACAAAATAAGGAGAGCATCCTTTGAGTAAGAAGGTCCGGGCTACCGTCCGTTCTGGGCTCATAGGCTGGAAGTTCCGGGTGCCGGAGCCGCAGCTTCAATTGCTGCAGGTGCTATGCCCGGAAAATACGGCCTTTGAGCCCGAAACGCTGACGAGACGGATGCCTATACTGCGGTGCTATAAAAAAGAACGCCGTATGAACATTCAAGAGTTTCCAAATTTCCCTCAATAAAATGTTAATTTTTGCGGTAGATCATGAATATTTTTTCCTTGAAATGTTCAAAAACTTAAGTAAAATTTCGAACAAAATTATCTGAAAAATTGGAAGGAAAATATTCATAAGTTTACCAGGAAATTTGTGTTTTATCAAAGGAAATTTGGCAACGCCAGAAGGTTCATACGGCGTTTTTCCTTAGCACGGCAGTATAGTGCAGTATAGTGACGTCACGTAAAGATCAAAACGTAAATTTTTGTTCCTCCAATAGCCTTAAAACTAGTTTTTCTTATTTTACAACGGTTGAAAATTAAAGATGAACCGCAAGGAGGCGGAGAGGGTTGAAAACTGTTGAAACTGTGAAAACCTTTGAGCAAATGTGTTCCTACGACACTTAAACATCCTTTTAGCCTATAGGTACATGCTCAATTGCGCACATAGTAAGAGGACTACCGTCTGGATCGTTGTGAGGAATAGGCATTCCATTTATGACGATGCCCTCAGAAACCTTTCGGCAATACGTTACAGACAGTATATCTTGAAAGAAAATAGATGCTTTAAAAATTCCACCTGTGCCCGAAGAAGATTTTAAGCCACAACTATTCAACGGAAATTCTCATAACTGCTCGGCCAGATTTTAATCCTTGGTCGTTAGACGTGCCAAAAATAATGCTTCATTCAGGACGGTACGTAATTTATGGACAGTCTTAGTACGTTTCCGTTGGGCACTGAGCGCCCTCTGCGGGTTGGGCCGTGTAGCGTCTAGAGGGCTTACTTCCAAGTAAACTATATATTTTTAGCTTGACAACATCAGTTTAAATTTCAGTGGCTATAAAACTCATAATCAGTAAATTTTGTCAACTCTGAATTACAAAAGTGAATTATAAAACTCATAATCAGTAAATTTTGTCAACTCTGAATTACAAAAGTGTTACTAACCTCTTTAATTCACTGGAGGTTAAATAAACTTCCTTAGTCAGTCTGCATGCAATTCAACCTTCCAACTTTTTAGCAAGGTCAGGTTAGGTTTTTCCCGTTGGTATCCTATCGTTCGCGGTATTCCTGTCCCAATCTTTCGCCATCTCTCCTCTGTTCGAGTTAATACCCCAAATTCCAGGGCTTACAACAACCTGCTCAAGTGCTCAAGGATGTTAATCCAATTTTTATTGCCGTAATAACAACACCAAAAGAAGGAGCATGTTTTAGAACAAAAGGTTGTTTCGAAATTTCCCGCGCCGATTTTTATTTTTCCCGCAAAGATCCCCGAAGCAGACGGGCACAGGAGGGTGGGCATGAATTCGCTCCGTATGCCTGTCTCCGGGGCCATATAAATTCGCGGCTGATCTTATCTGCGCTTCTTTTAACAGCGCTGCCGAACTTAAGCATGAATCCGTGAGAGAAATTACTCTCGGTGAATGCAGGGATTCAACAATTCCACTTGAGCTATGTTTTAGACTGGACTACGCTAACATATAAAGATTTTTAAGCGCTCTGTCACTTGTGTTCGTGGCTACACAAGTATATGCATGTCCTTTGGGTCGAGTGTAAGTGATGGAAAAAAATGGGCTCTTCAGCGCAACACCATAAACTGAGCTAAAGCACATATACGCTGTTCTCATCAGTGTGAGGTTTTTTTTTTGGGGGGGGGGGGGAGGCACGTTTTTCGTAGTTAAAAAAGTCAAAGGGCAAGGATATAATTTTACGCTTATTTTTGTTTGTTTGAAGAGGTAGGAGAAAATCCGAAAACCTCATGGCAAGAGTATAAAAATCTGTACCAGCCAAAACTTATACTTATTCGTTTCAATTTTGAAGGTTCCCTTCGTAGTGCCTTTTTTTATAACATTTTCCGAGTCACATGTTAGTTTATTTAAATTTTCCTAGGGCGTTGTTTGGATGGGCATTTAAGTTAAAACCAATGAAACATATTTTCTAGGAAATTCGTACCTCTTTCTAAAAAAATGATGAAACATAGGCGATTTTAGAAGGAAAGAACAGAACCTTTTCCTTCCTTCAAAAACGGCATATGAACAAAATTGATCAAGTTCGAACATCAAAGTTTGAAAAATTGAAAATTTTTCAGGTTCTAATTTCTAAGAAATGCATGAATCGGTTTAATAGTGGGTGGGGTAAGAGGTTTGAGGTTCACAGTTCATACTGAATTTACCTGGAAGAGAACGAGAATTACATTTCACAATATTTTGATGCATGTATGAAACACGTGGCCGCCTCCTACGGAGCTGAGATATGCATCGGCACCGCCCAAAAACACACAAAATTAATTAATTGTGAGTTTTTTTTTTTTTAAATTAAGATTTTTAGTCATTATCCAAACAACATTGAACTTTAACATATTTGCCTATCGTCATCGCCTGGTGGGGCGGACCATTGCATTGATACCAGTGCACCGCGCCGATCCGAGAGATTTCCTTGGCTGTATTTCACCGTAGAACATCTAAACATATTTCAATCAAACGGAACTATGTGCATTAAGACATGAGCCCTGAGACCCATAAGAATATGTGCATAACAGGGCTCACGTCATAATGCACATAGTTCCGTTTGATAGAAATACGTCCATCTGTCGAGAAGAAACAACCCGCCTCCTGAATCTAGAAGCGGCTCCGATGACCTTTATGAACCGGCCATCTCTCTTTTCGCACCGGTGAACTGTGCGGTGATAGACCCCCCGCGCAGAGACTGATTTTTGTTGATTTTCAATTTTGAGAACTTCCACGGTTAGTGGTACCTAAAATCAACTTAACGGTGGGTCCGGTGATGATGTCAACGGTCATCGGTCATCAGGTCGATTCAAAACGGCGTTGCCAACATTCGTGGATATTAATACTCATTATTTCAAGATGGTTTTATTGTTTGACTTGGAGATATTTATCGAAGGTTGCGGCAACACGGCTCTGCTTACTTTGCCTCGATCATGAGAGGGGCGAGGCACGATTAATTGAAACAACTTTCGGCGTAACCTAAACAGGGCCGGATTAAGGGGGTGGCCACATGGGCCGTGGCCCATGGCGGCAAATTTTGCAATTTTTTCAAATGTAGGTATAAACAAAATCGGATTCAGAAAAAAAATTATCGATGAGAAAAGGGGACAAAATCTCTCTTTCCTGAGAGTATAGTAATTTCTACTTTCGTCGTTTTTCGGTGATTCAAGATCTTTAATTAGCATCTTTGATTAGTAGAGATAAGAGAGGAACTAAACACACAATTTGGCCTGGAGCTCAGCGCAGAGAGGAATGATGACGAGGACTTGAGATGATAAGGACAAGCCCTCGGCGCGGCGCGGCGGTCGATATGTAACACATATTAGCGCCTACAAGACTGCATGAATACTTCACGCATTGCGTTAAACACAGTGCAGTCAGCAGCCGCGGTCGGCGTGAAGCGCATAGCGCCTACAATGCTGCATGAATACTTCACGCATTGCGCCAAACACAGTGCGGTTAGGAGCGGTCCGAGCGGTTGGCGTGAAACGTATAGCGCCTACAAGACGACAGGAATACTTCACGTATTGCAACAAACACAGTGCGATCAGCGCGGCGCAGCGGCGGAAGTTAAAATTATTATACCACATTTATGTTTGTTCTTCTATAATGTTTTGGTTTATTTCTCATAAATGGAGGAGCAGAGTTCCGTGCAATTCTGCTAGTAGTGTCGACAGGGCTTTTGCAAAAAATGTATCCAACACGACTAGGTAAACGCGTCTTATGCACCCCTCCCCCTCCGGCACGTTCACTTGATGGTTTTTATTTATGTTTCAAAACGAATGAGAAGGGGGCGGCAAGTAGGTAAATCCGGCCCTGAATCTAAACGTCCAGCTTTGGCTAAAGTCAAGTTATTTCAAAAGAAGATTTAACCTGCATTACGGCCACTTCCATAAAATGAGAAATAGCTAAACTCCTAGACGTATTACACGTGCCAATCCTGCTATAAGGACTTATCTTCTAGTCAAGACTCAAGACTATAGTTCTGTCTTATTCACGGGAAGTTTTCAAACTACAACACTTGTAGGGATCACTTGAGACGAGATGCAACAACAGATCCGGGTTGAAGTGTTGCATACTATTACCGCGTCTGCGTGTGAGCGTGTGGGCGCACGTTATTAATTTTGATTGACACCCGCTTAAAACTGGACGAAATGTTGGGACGCCGTAGCACAGCGTTGCTCGGAGCACCACACCGAACTCCCACTCTAAGCTGCCGTTGTAAGGAAAAACGTCGTATGAGTCCTCAGACGTTGCCATATTTATTTCAACGAAGAAGCATTCACTAGGAAAATTTGTGAATGTATTTCTTCAAATTTCCGGAAAATTTTGTTCGCAATGGACCACTAGACACGGTACGAATTTAAGCATTCTGAAAATTTATATTCTTGAATTCTTTTTAATTTCAAATTTTTATTTTGTTTCTGTTCACAGGTAAGAATAAACAATGCAGCATGTACTTCTTAGTGAAATTGTGAGTAATTTTATCTTTTCGGTGCTTATAAGCTACTTTCAAATTTATGAATTTTTCCTAATAATTTATGTTCTCTTCGCTCTGGGATTACCACAACGCTTAATAAACTTGGCTGGAATTTATTGAAAGTAGTTTGACTCAAAGAATGGACCACTAGACAAGGCACGAATTCAAGCATTGTGATGCATGTCTCTTAACCAAAACTTCACGTAGAACGCGATTCGCGCAACGAAAATTATTGAAACCAACTGCTGACGGAGATATTAACATTTTTATTTCACATTGGTTACGAGGAATTTGAACTGCCCGCTGACAAGAAACTCAAAGCTCTACGGAGTCAAAGCGCGCACTACAACGGTTTCAGCAAGCTTCTCAATCCAGCAATGTTCATTTCCCACCATGTGTTTTTCAAACTATATGTAATTTGCTATAGCTGAGCCAAAGCGTCAAGATTGAGGTTGCCAGATTTTTTTATCGCAGAGACGTTCATGATAACGTTTAGCGCGCGATGTGAATCACGTAGAGCATGGAGTTTTCATGAGCGGGTGGTTTCAATTCACGCACCAAGAATCATTAAATATCTTCGGAAGGAGTTGATTTCGGTAATTTTTGTTGTGCGCATCGTGTTTTATGTGAAATTTTGGTGAAGAAACATGTATCAGAATGCCGAAATTCGTACCTTGTCTAGTGGTCAATTTAATCGATAACGTGCGAAAAAATTAAGGAAAAATATGTATAACTTTTTTCAAGAATAAATATTCTATTCGAGGGAATTTGGCAACTCTCAAATGTTCTTACGGCGTTCTTCCTTAGCACGGCAGTCTACGAGACGTGGATCGCCCCGGTCGAGGATCCTGATTATCTGATCAAAGCTCGAAATTGATTCGATGAATGGGAGCGCCAACGCGGCACAGTGCCCTGTTTTGATCGCTCTGTCTCGAAATGGGAAATGGGTCGCCCCAGGAAGAGATAAATTGATCCTTAACGGGTGAAGGTATCCTAATAACACACACTGTAAAAAAAATCTCCGGCCGTGGAGACCGTACTTACGGGCTATATAGACATACCGTCCACGGTCCGGACTCAGAGGCCGAAAGTTCTGGGCGTAGCACTAGGAGCAATCGAAACTACGGCTTCAGCACCCGGAACTTTCGACCCCTGAACCTGGAACTGACGGTATGTCTCTATAGCCCGGCATGTCTATAGACGGGCTATAACTTTTTTTCAGTGCATTGAAAAACCCCATTCTTTTTGAAAACGTGATCTTTGAGGCAATTGTCTTGAGAAATATCTACCCACATTTTTTTCTTAGAGAATGCCCAATTTTTTCAGAGAATGACGGATACCAGGTTACAGGAAAATGTTTTGGAGGCTTTCCTTCCAAAAAGGCGTAGTAGAGAGCGTCCTTCTTAAAGGTGGATAGGTGCAGTGGCGATTCTTGAGTATTGGCAACTCTGTTTTTCTTCCATTTGAATGTATGTAAAACAATCGATTCTTGGTGAGGCAACTTGCCTCACCTTAAATCGATATTTTCAGTGGATTCAAATGGATGAAAAATAAGGTTGCCAACTTGTAAATCCGCCACCGGATGGATGGCATCCGAAAAGGGATGGAGAAATGCCAGCTTCCGGAAATCTACACTGTGTCATCGCAGAGTTTGTCTGTATGCGTGATTGATACCTTTGTTAAATTCAAGGTGATTGCTATAACGTATTCCTGGAACTAACAAGTTATTCCAGCGTTTTTTACGAGTTCAGTGCAAACCCGGAGAGACTCACTGTAACGCGATCTGTTTGATCAGATGTGATCCTGATCATGAACGAACGAGATCGATGGCGATGCTGAGGAGAGCGAGATGCACTCTACCAAGAGAAGCCGTGCTGACACGGCTCTTCGCACAACAAGCCATATAACCGATCATTTTGGACAAATTCCCTGAAAAATTCTCCCGATTGAAATTTCTCGGGTGAAAATGCAAGTTTTTTTAGATGTAACTCAGTTTTTTAGGTTTATTTATCAGGGTCAATTGGACGTATTTCTACCAAACAGACCTATGTGGAGATGAGAGATATGGGGTGTGCTCGTAGAAGCTGCATAAGAAGCAATGTAAAAGTGGACGTGATTCCTTTTGAAGAATTGGAAAAGCGGGATATTACATTCTATCAAACAGACCTATGTGCCATCTGAATGCGGGATTCATGAGCCGCGGGCATGGCAAGAGAGCGTTGTGAACAGGGCTCATGAGTTACAGCGCCCCGACGACGATCTTCCCCTCGCGGCGCGGCTGCTGCATTGCCGCTGACGTCACTGGCGCTTTATTATTCCCATTCACTCTTACGCAAAGAGAGCTAACGAGCACACCCCAAATTTCTCACCTACACATAGGTCTGTTTGGTAGAAATACGTCCAATTTATGTTAGGAATTCTGATACACACAGAGAGAAGGAGACACTAGTGCTTTCTAGGATGAGAAAATTAAACTAAAACCCTGCGTTGCTTGTTTCCAAGACTTCTAGAAATCATTACCCAACGAGAGAACTCATAATCGCCAATTTTGACTCTTTTCCCTGAATTTGGATCACTCCGGGAGGAAGTGCTCGCGGAAGGTACGGTCCTCTCCCTCTTCACAAATTCTGTCACATTCGTCTGTGACTATCGAAATATCGCTTCAGAGCTGTGACGCGGGATTCGAAGTTCAACAACTTTGCTGGCTGGCCTGAAAACAAATAACACCGTCTGCTGCTGATAAAAACTTTACAAACATGCAATCATCTTACTAAAGCAAATGAATTTTCATTCTTAGACTTTGCTTGCTTTGGACCAAAATCGTTGCTCTGGGTTCATGTTTGAAGGGCTTGGAGGACAAAACGCACAAGTCTAGATTTTGAAAAAAAATTAGATATTAATGTTGTCAATTAAAACTAGTCTTAATGCATATGCCGTAAAATTCGCTCCGAATTTCCAATTTTAAGCATCAAAAAGGCAGTTCGAACTTTCTTTCCGCCACAAGGATCTATGTAATTTCGAAACTTCAAACATGTATTTCTCGAAATAGCAAAACTGCACTTATGCGCCTTGTCCTCCAAGCCCCTCATTTGTTTTCGGCCGGGACTGCGAAGTCGTTGAAATTCAAATTTGCGCCACAGCCCTGACAGTGGGAGCCGAAAGCGGACCAAGGCCGATAGGGTAGAAAAAAGCATACACCGAAAAAAAAGAATCTTAAATTCGCCGCGCCAAGAAGTATTTTTTCTGAAATCAAGAATTTTTCTGCCTAATTAAAACTTCTTGCTTGCTTACCCTAAGCACTATTTTTCTTGTATCAAGAGAAATTTAGCTTAAATCAAGATAAAAAAAATTTTAGGCGGCAAGTAAATTCAAGAATCATCATGCTTGAGCAAGCACTGGAAAAAAAAACACATTGAATCTTGAGTCCAGACTCTTGAAAACATTGACAAGAAAAATGATTCATCTTGATTTAATCAGATTTTTGCTTAAATCGAAAGGAAATCCGCTCAAATTAAGAGGCTCGGTTCTTGATTTAAGCAAAAATCCGATTGAATCAAGAGTATTTTTTCTTGTCGAGGTTTTAAGATTCTGGACTCTAGATCCAATGTGTTTTTTCCAGTGTAGCACAGGTACTTAGGTTTCATTTACCTTGCGTTAGGATGTCCCATTGAAACTCGAGGGATCCCTGTGTGCGACGCGGGGGATCGGTGGCCGGGCGGCGGCGTTCGCGGTCGGTGTGTCAGTCCGTTAATGACTATGCAGCGTGATGAATTATCGTTATTGTTATTGCTGTTATTGTTGTTATTGTGCTCGGCCCCGCGGATGCTGCACGCTGCACGCTGCAAGGCCGCCACTCTCCGGCTCAAGTCCATCCCGAGTAGAGAGCCTCTTCACCGGAGGAGCCGGGTCCCAGTCTCCGTCTCCCCCGACCGGCCATCCCGGCTCACTCCCCAGCTCCGGAGCCCCAGACAAGAGTTGCCAGATCTCAGGTTTTCTTGCATGTGGATGACGTTTGTAAAGTCACAGGATTTTCAGAGAAAGACGGATCCACGCTGAGAAAAAAAGTTCGGTCATATGAACCGAGCGCATGGTTTTCAATATCGGTCGTACACTGGAAAAAAGTCACTAGGATATAGAGTTCAGACTCTTGAAAACAACGACAAGAAGAAAAATACTCTTGATTCAATCGGATTTTCGCTTAGATCGAGAACCAAGCCGCCAAATTAAGCGGATTTCTTTTTGATTCAAGCAAAAATCCGATTGAATCAAGAGTATATTTTCTTTTTATTGTTTTCAAGAGTCTGGATTCTAGATCCAAGCGACTTTTTTTCAGGTGCAGGACTTTCCTGATTCTATCAAGATCTAAGGTCAATCAGGATTCAATCTCGATTTCATCAGAATTTGAGGAAAAATCGGTCGTAAAATCGGGATTTGAGAAAAGTTGCCCGTCCGATTGGATTATTTTATCGAGCTATTTTTGTGAAATTACATTATTCTCCGCGAAAAATCGGGATTTGATCAGGATTTTGAAAAATTATGAAATCAGGATTTAGCAGTCAATAATCAGGAAAATCCAAGATTTCATTAGAATTTCCCAAAAGAAAAAAACTAGTCACCCTGTCAAGGTAAGAGAGACAGGCGGATCAACGCTGAGAAAAAAGTTCGGTCATATGAACCGAATGCATGGTTTTCGATATCGGCCTTATCGTTCGGTTCTTGGAACCGTATTCTCGGTTCATGCAACCGAGCTTTCTTTGTTAATTCTGTTTGGTTTGAATGTATGAAATTCTTTCTCAGTGCACTGAAAAAAAAAATCGGTCTTATGAACCGAATGTACGGTGTTCAATATTGGCCGTATTGTTCGATTTATGTAACCGCTCTCTTGGTTCTGGGAACTGCAACTGCAGCCTTGTTTCATGCAACCGAGCTTTTTCGTTCGTTCTGTTCGGTTTGAATGCTCGGTTGCATGAACGGAGGGTACGGTTCCCAGAACCGAGAGTGCGGTCGCACGAACCGAACAATACGGCCGATATTGAACACCGTACATTCGGTTCATACGACCGAACTTTTTTTCTCTGCAGGGAAGGGGGCGTAGGAGTAGTACCCCCCCCCCCCCTGTTCACCCAAAAAGAAGGGGAAGAAATAGGGAACGAAAAGAGAGAAAGGAACGAAGGAAAGAAGAAGGAAGGACGTTTAGATTTGGTAATTATTCGAGACAAAACCGACTCAAAATGCATATTAGATGCTTTGAAATTTTTAAAATTCTCTGGGAAAAGCCCCCTGGACCCCCCTTACGCTCTATCTTTCGAAGTGTCTGGATCCGCCTATGTCTTAAAGATCCATCCGCAAGAAAGTTAAGAAGTTCTAAAACGGTTACTTTTCTACTCCTGCGTTAAAGTCTCCTGCGTATAAATGCTCTTGAACTTTGTCTGGTGGATCGTTTCAGACGAGGTTGTATGCTTCCCTGCTCACTCAAATTTTCCCGCGCATCATTTAACAGTCATGAATATAGGCGAATTAAGGCGAATCTGAGCGTTGACTTCCGAAAGTAACTTTTACACCATATGGAAGATAGTAATGCGAGATCTCTGAACCCCTTGACAAATGCATCCTGCAATACTAATACTGAAAAAAAAATGTGCTTGGCTCAAGCATGACGATCCTTGAATTTGCCGCCAAGAATTTTGCCGTACGGACATTCGAATGCTGCCAAATTTCCACGGATAAAAAAGTTATTCTGGAAGAATATTATGCATATTTTACCTTGAAATTTTCAGATATTTTAGATAAAATTACGACCAAAATTGTCTGCAAAATTGGGAGAAAATTATTTACGATTCTACCAACCAATATTCGTAATTTATTGAAGGAAATTTAGCAACGCCTAAAAGTTCATACGGCGTTTTTTCCTACCATGACAGAATAGGTGATAGAACCTAGAGTACCTGTATAGCGAGAGTATGGACAGCTGTGAAACTCCGAAAATTCATCAGGCCTTCACCGATGCTTCTGCGAATAAAGTTAGGGCCCAGAAATGCAGCAAACCGATGAATTTCAATTATCCAGAACGATTTACTGATATTATTGTTACGAGCCGTTGTTTATAAAGCACGTATTTGACTCGGTTTTTGCATAAATTTACTCATTATTGCGGAAGAACGCTCAGTTCTGTACATTCTTGGCCATCTTGGTTAGAATTAGAATTTGCACTCTGCAGACTGGCAGTGAAATTTTGTGTGTTAAAAGTTGGTTAGAAGGATGGCTGCACTTTTGGGCCTTAAGATCTCCATGAAGCGATCTGTCCATACTCTCGCTATACAGGTACTCTAATAGAACCTAGAGTACCTATATTGAGAGAGTATGGCCACTGGAGTTACCACCTCTGATTGGCTCAGCCATCTTAGGCTGAATGGAGCCCTTAGGACCCAAAAATGGCTGACGCCATAAAGTTAATGTAATGCAAAATGATTCAAAATGTAGTTGTCTTTGCTTATCGTAACGAGAACTTTACCCAAATGCACTATTGCGACTTTTTTACATATTTTTAAGGCTAATCGTGTGCAATTTTTGAGAAAAATGATCTTAGATGTAGTAAGGTTGGCAGCAAGTGCGGTTGGTGATAACCGTCAAAAGTTGGCAATGACCCCCCTCCCATCCTCAAAAACCAAAACAAAGCACCGCCATTTTTGGGTCCTAAGCCTCTCCATGGGACCCAGTGGCCATACTCTCTTAATATAGGTACTCTAATAGAACCCAGCCTAAGCACAGTAAGATGCCCTGCACGTGCGTAGGAATGACCTTAGTCGGGTTGAAAAAAACGCGAATAAACGCACTTTTGACAACGCGGTGTGAGTACAAGACCTGAATGCAAGAAACTCGGGTGAGTAGCAGCGCAGTGTTGCCACTTATGCGGTCGCTTCGAGGACTCGCAGAGGGATCTCCCGGGGGATTGGGATTATACCCACTGAAACGGCAGCACTATTACGTATAATTGCGACCTAGACCCTGGCTCCTAAGTGTAAGTGTGGGCGTGCGAGGCAGAGGAGTGTGTTCGTGTGGGTTTAGCGGATAATTTAACACCTTCCAGTTGAACTTTAAACGTTTGAACAAACACTCATGTTACCATTCACTTGTCTTCCACGCAGACCCCGTACCCCCGGTGGCACAACCGCGGATTTATGGCCGTTTCGGTCGCCTCCCGTTCATCTGTCGCGGCCCTAGTTCCGGCCTCTTTCTGGTTTCTTCCATACTGCCGTGCTAAGGAAAAACGCCGTATGAACCATCAGGCGTTGTCAAATTTCGTTTGATAAAACGCGAATTTCCTGGTAAGTTAATGAATATTTTACTCCCAATTTTTCAGATAATTCAGTTTGTAATTTTACCTGATGTTTCTGAAAATTTAAAGGGAAAACATTCATAACTTTTCTAAAAAATAAACATTTTATCGAAGGAAATTTGGCAACTCTCGAATGTTCATACGGCGTTCTTCCTTAGCACGGCAGCATAGGTGGAACACTGCACTGGAGATGATAGCGAAGAGAGCATTAAGTGTCGACATTTCGAAATCGAGTTACCTTCAAAAGTCGTTTAATCTCTTTTAGATGAAATTACTGAAATAGCTAAAACAGCAAAAAACAGCTTAATTATATGAATACGAGACGTATGAGGAAACCGTAAGTAATGATGACGTTATTTCAAATAATACCCTCATGATGTAATTGAAGTAAAATTGGTCGATTTTTAATCATCCAAACGATTACCAAGAGTGTTTTGGACGAATAGTGGCAATTTGACAAAGAACGGGTGCTTATTTTAATGAAATTTTCCGGTCATACTCCTCTGAACCCGTTTTCTTCAAACTTCATTTTCGTCTTTACTGCTCTCTTCGCTGTCACGGCAACGCAGTGTTACAGAAAAACGGCCGGCGTATGAAAGTTAAGACGTTACTAGATAATGTGTTCCAACGCAATAACAGTTTTACGGAAACCTCTCAATTCAAGGAAGTGTCGATGAAAATTTCAATGAGGCATATCGATAATATTGCACAAAATAATTGAATGATGCATCATGAAAAATTCGACAGTATCCGAACGATTATAATCTCATAGGATGTTTATTCTGAACACAATCAAAACGCGCTCTTGCGGATACAATTGGACTGTATTTTGCAATTTAGAACTATAAACTCTGGCTCATCTAAAAAAACACTTATAGACATAGAGAAACTAATGGCACATACGTTTTTTCTAAGCCGGGACAGAATTTATAGCTCCAAATTGCAAAATGTAGTCCAATTAACTCTTTATAGTAGATACCGACGGCTTGTTATTTGTTGTAACCGCGAGAGTAAATTCTTTATAGGAGATACCGACGGCTGTTATTTGTTGTAACCCAGATAGTATATGTCCAATTTTTGTAATACGAATATCCTGACCGCTTCGCGGTTCAAACCCCGAAGCGCTTCGTGCCTCAGGCGTTACGCGTTGCCCGGTGCATCTATGATTTTATATCGTAGAGTATGATCTGTGGGTGACTGTTGCTCGTTATCGATTGCTACCGATGGTGCTGATTTATTGACTATCTACAAGCATTACTCTGTGGATAAGCCCTTGTTTTCAAATATTTGAATTATGACTCATGTATATAATGGCACAAACTGGTGAGTTCACGCGTCAGTTCTGCCAACGTGGAAATCGAGATACGCCCTTACTGCCGTGCTAAGAAAAAGCGCCGTATGGTCATTCGAGAGTTTCCAAATTTCCTCCAGTAAAATGTTATTTTTTTTAGAAAAGTCATGAATATTTTCTCCTGTAATGGAGATGTTGCATGTGTGAGGGATTTGCGATTTGACTGTTGTTTCTTATGTAAAAGTTCGCGAGAAACACTATGGTGCCACTGGTTTTCTCTGAAATCAACTCCCAAGCTCAAAAAAAGCTCTCAAAGTGAGGCCAAAATGGAGGGAATATCCCGCCCTACCCTGAGAGTCCACCTCTCCATCAAAACAAACTCTCCATGCAAAGATAGGGAGCAATTACATTAGCAGGGTTGTCGTGTTTTCAGTTTTGGAGTCCCCAAATAAAGTGGCAACCCTGCCAATGTATTTGCTCCCTATCTTTGCATGGAGAGTTTGTTTTGATGTAGAGGTGGACTCTCAGGGTAGGGCGGGATATCTCCTCCATTTTGGCCTCACTTTGAGAGCTTTTTTTGCGCTTGGGAGATGATTTCAGAGAAAACCAGTGGCACTATCGTATTTCTTGCGAACTTTTACGTAAGAAACAACAGTCAAATCGCAAATCCCTCACACATGCAACATCTCCATTTTAAGACAATTTAAATCTGATCGCGACTAAAATCCCCTGAAGAATTCAGGGCCGGATTTGCCTACTTGCCGCCCATGGACCGTTTGTATTTTGCCGCCCCCTTCTCATTCGTTTTGAAACATCAATAAAAACCTTCAAGTGAACGTGCCAGCGGGGGTGGGGTGCATAAGACGCGTTTACTCGTGTTGGAAACATTTTTTGGGAAAGCCCTGTCAACACTTCTAGCAAAAATTCACCGAAATTTGCGCGAACGTTAAGGTTCGTAAACCTATCTCTGCGTGGCCAAGGCCTTCCATTCATAAGAAATGGACGAAAAAATCATGAAAGAACAAACATAAATGTGGTTTCATGATTTTAACTTCAAACGCCGCGCCGCGCAGACTGCACCGTGTTTGGAGCAATGCGTGAAGTATTCCAACAGTTGTGTAGGCGCTATGAGTTTCACGCCGACGACCGCTGCTGAACGCACTGTATTTGACGCAATGCGTGAAGTATTCACGCAGTCTTGTAGGCGCTATGTGTTTCACGCTGACCGCACTGTGTTTGGCGCAATGCGTGAAGTATTCATGCATTCTTGTAGGCGCTATCCGTTTCACAACGGATTCGTGCGCACAACGAAAATTACAAAAGTCAACTCCTTACGAAGCTCTTTAATGATTCTTGATGCGTGAATTCAAACCACCCGCTCATGAAAACTCAATGCTCTACGTGATTCACATTGAGCGCTAAACGTTATCATGACAGTCTATTACGGCATTGACAGACTATCAGTATATTACGGGTTACACTGGGAAGAAAAACACATTGGATCTAGAGTCCAGACTCTTGAAAACATCGACAAGAAAAAATACTCTTGATTCAATCAGATTTTAGCTTAAATCAAAAGGAAATCCGCTCAAATTAAGAGGCTTGGTTCTTGATTTAAGCTTAAATCTGATTGAATCAAGAGTATTTTTTCTTGTCGATTTTTTAAGAGTCTGGACTCTAGAGCCATAATGTGTTTTTTTTTTTCCCAGTGCTCAATGCTATAAGTGATTCACATCGAGCGCTAAACGTTATCATGACAGTCTATTACGGCATCGACAGTCTATCAGTATATTACGGGTTACCCTGTGTCCCGCTCACCACTTCTCCCAACGCGAAGGCAACGCTCAGACTTGACAACCGTGAGAGCGGAAACACCTTAAAAAGCGGAGCAATTCCAGGGCGTTTCTAAGTAAATCCCGGAAAGTGAGGCAGCAGATGAAGCGTGTTGCGCCGGCCCCGGCGTCCGTTACACTAATTGCTTTCCTGCGTTTTCATACTCCTTTATGGCGGCGTCGTGCTCCTCGCCACTTGCTCTCCGCCATTTTTATTGCCCCCCGCTAATACCATATTTTTACATTTACCATGATTTTACGAGAGCGCCCCGCGACCGTTACCGATCTCCGTTACGCGCGCCAATTTTTTTCCCTCGCTTTTCCGCCGACCGCGCGCCTCCGTCTTGGATTAAGTGCCCGTGTGTGAGTGACCTGTTCGAAAAACGCGTCTCGATGCGGGAACGAGAGAAATGGACGTATTTCTGCCAAACGGAACTATGTGTATTATGACGTGAGCCTTGTTATGCATATATTCTTATGGGCCTCGGGGATCATGTCTTAATGCGCATCGTTCCGTTTTGCAGAAATACGTTCAAATGGGATGTGCATTTATCTCGCAGCATGGTTATCTCGAGTTTGCAGAGCCTCCCGCACTCACCCGCAGAAATATGTGTAAAAATCTAGTTCAAACAATTATGGAACACCGGTCAGGCATACGGTCGAAATAAATCTATTTCTTGCTGTGCAGTAACCTCTGACCTATAACTGCATCATATTTTGCGTATTTTAATGGAAAAGCGCATTAATAATTATCGTCCGTACATTTATGTTTGCACATGGGATGTTAGTGTAATTAACACAAACCGTAACCTGAGCTAAGTGAATAGCCTAATTATTGTAATCCGTATTCCACGGTAAATTCGATTCATATGCTCTTTATTTTGCCTTTCCTATCTCTCCTCTTATTTAAGTAACTTTCTTGTGATGGCACATGTGTAATCGCTACCCTTATTCCGGCGGCTTTTGTGTCGAAAGTCTAAATTTGGATTTTTCGATCCATCAGACGAAATATTTACTTCCGCGCATCGAAATTTCTAATTCAAACTTTTCGACTCTTTCATCGTGAACGCTGATCTATTCTTTCTTATAAAGTTATCCTTAAAAAAAGCAGAACTTTATCTTTATAATCTCTTTTTTCAACCACTTTCATCGTGGGATGTCGCATTGTGACCTCATCAACTCGATTCTAAAAGCGGACTTACTCCATTCTTAGCCCAAGCGACTTAATCGTCACAGAACTGTCAAACTTTGAGCCAGATTACTCTTTCTCACAGTTAATCACTCATGTCCACGATATTCCGCGAACAGGCCCATCATTCATCGGTTGCGTGAAGGAAACCGATGATTGATGATTCACGGTTGTAAACGAACTGTTTGTTCGGCCAACGCAATTTTGATCGCCTACTCTGGCCTCTACCACAAGCAAGACCTTGTTCGTTTAGGCGCTTTTGTAATTTTCATCGAGTTGAATCGAGAAAAATTACGAGACGAATCCCTTTTTTGAAATGTAAATGGATCGTATCTGCTGATAAAATCATCCACATCCGTGTCGAAGAAAGCCGAGGTAGACATATCACTCTCGTGTACCTAAAATGGACTGCATTTTGCAATTGGAACTATAAATTCTGGCCGGTTTAAAAACAAGTAGTGCATAGTTCCTATGCACATAAGTGTTTTTCAGATGATCCGAATGATAGTTCCAAATTGCAAAATGCAGTCCAAATGAATATCTATCGCGTTGAAAACCGCTGTTAGAAAATTTTCTCTATTCGAGAGGGCTAAAACTGTGGAAAGTTTCAAGCTTAAAATAACTTGAAATCATTTCATGAAGGAGTTAGGCCGTGTCTCCACGGGAAGTTTTATGAAATTGTCCCACGGAAAAATGCGGAGTTGGGAAAAATCTCCCTTACGAGGGTGGGAAAAATCTCCTTTGCAAAGTTGGGAAAAATATTGAGTTAGGCAATACTAATCACAGTACCAAGCAGTGTCCTGGTGGAGTCCTAAAAGCAACTCAGAGAGAAGAAGAAGAAATTTTGTTGTTTTTTTCCATAGGAGAAAATCCCAGAAGTTCCATTTCTGGGATTCGAACTTAGGACAAATCCCATGAAACGCCAAGTGGGAGACGAAGGCTCAAAAAGACAAAAACCTTGATTTAGGTTCATTTTAGCAACGATATTTTGCAACTTTCACTATAGTCCATTTACATTCTTTTCCAAAATTCGTCGATAGGATTACGATCGGTTGGGGAACCACCATCATTTGCATCACTCGGCATTCACTATTTTATCAAGTTAATCATATTCGGTCAGAAAAACGTTCTTTCTCTGAAACAGATTCTACTCGGTCTTAATCCCTGAACATTTGAAAATCCTGGAACCTGGATGTTCCTACCTTACTCCCTCGTTGTCTACGGACATTAAACATAGTTTAAAGTTGGCTGAAAGGTGCTACACACAAAGCCATAAAACCAGCAGAAAAGAAAGAGAAAAATATTCTTTCTCTGAAACAGATTCTACTCGGCCTTAATCCCTGAAAATTCAAAAAGCCTGGAACATGAATTTTTCTACACTGGAAAAAAAAACACATTGGATCTAGAGTCCAGACTCTTGAAAACACTGACAAGAAAAAATACTCTTGATTCAATCGGATTTTTGCTGGAATCAAAACGAAATCCGCTTAAATTAAGAGGATTGGTTCTTGATTTAAGCTAAAATCCGATTGAATCAAGAGTACTTTTTTTTGTCGATGTTTTTAAGAGTCTGGACTCTAGATCCAATGTGTTTTTTTTTCCAGCGAATTTAAAAAGCCTGGAACATGGATTTTTCTACTTAAATCCCTCGATGTCTACGGACATTAAACCTAGTTTAAAGTTGGCTGAAGGTGCTACACACAAAGCCATAAAACCAGCAGAAAAAAAAGAGAAAAACGTTCTTTTTGGCACGAAGCGCGGTTCCTCGCGGATGCACCCACGCATCCCGACGGGTCGGAACCCGGCGAGCGGCGGCTGGAAATTGGCAGGAATATCGATTCGTAATTGAGCTGTGATTAAATGCCCCGCCGGGGGGGGGGGGGGGGGGACACGGACCACGAAGAGCGGGCCGGCTCCGGCACCCAATTATGGCGGCCACCATTTTAATTGGGCCGCTGGAGCCGCGGCCAGGCCGGGCCAGGGACAGGAAAACGTGTCCGGGCGCGGACCCTGCCGTTGCCGTGCCCCGACGAGCGTATTACTCACGCCGCGTCACGTCCACGTCCACGTCGTCCGAGTCGTCGTCTTCGTCAATAGGCCATCGCCGCCGCCGCCGCCTACAGCGCCGATCGGCAACGATCCAATAGGATCTCGCTCCGCCGCACTGGAAGTAAACATTCGCTCCTGAAAAAGGGACTGGTTTTGATTGACCCTTCGTCGATGGACATATTTAAACAACGACGGACCTTAAAAAACAGTCAAGAAAAGTAAAAATAAAAATTTGAAGAGGAGTAGGAGGGAGAGAGGATAAGGAGGAGGAGACAACGAGAAAAGGGTTGAAGAAGAGTAGGACGAAGAGATTCAGGAGGAAGAAGAAGAGAAGGAAGGAGGCGGAGATCATGATGATAACGATAAGGTATAGGGAGAATAATTGAAGGAGTAAATTGAAAAATTTATTCAGGTTTTTCTGCTTTTTTCTATTCTTTACATATTTTCCCTTTTCTTTTACTTGTTTTTTTCCTCCAGTTCTGCTTCTACTTATTTTTCTTCCTTTACCCCTATATTTTCTTGTTTTACCTCTTCTGACTGTGTTTCTTTCGCATCCTCCTCCCATTATAATTTTCTTCTTTTTCCCCATCATCTTAATCCTCCTCTTAGTTATTCCTCTTCTTTTTCTACTTCTTTTTTTCGTGTCCTCTTCTTCCTCCATCTTCTCCCTCCTCCCCCTTATTTTTCCCCTTCCTCTTCTTTCTCTTTTTTTCCTACCCTTCTTCTTCTCCATCTTCCTCTTCTTCCTCACCTCTTTGTCCTCTTTTTCCTGCTCTTCCGTCACACACCTGCTTTTTTACAGACAACAAATATTTAAAGAAAACAACAGAAAAAACTTGTAAAGAAACTATTGTTCGTGTAATCTTCGAATGCACCAGAAAAAACTATTCGGAAGTCCTCAGAACATCTTCAAAACATTCCGGATTTTCCTAACCAGAACTCCGGAAGTCCTGAATTTTGGTTTTGACGCGCCATCATGAACCCTGATTCCAAACCGCCTGGCAAAGTCACCAGGGTTGCGTTGACCACGCCATGCACCGTGGTGCGAAACCTAACTTATTCGACGCTTCTCGGAAGCCGAGATGTCAGCGGGAGTCCTGTTGCAATGACATAGCATCGTGCATCGGCAGTTATTTGGATTGAGACTGAAATTTGTTGTCGGCTCCGGGGTCTGGCACTTTCCTCGCGGTAGTTTTCTCTGTCGCACCGCCCCGCGCCGGCCGCGAACCGGTTGTCGATAAAATATTGAACGCAAGTCGCGCTGGGTCGGATTGATGGGAGTCCCGGCCCGGAACCAGTTCGCGGTTGGGTTCGGGCGCGAATCCCTTGAATAAAGGTCGCTGTCATTGCAACTGCTAACTGCATCCTGGAAAAATGACGTAGTTTGACTCGTCCATACCTTGATGCGGTCCTTAATAAGATGAGCGGGCATTTGTTTACGACGGAAACTCGGAATACTTGGCGTAACTTTAATCGTTTCAATGAGGATGAGAATGTGCGTCGGTTAATTCTGACCAGGATCTGAATCCTTCTGTCACCGTTATATTTCTACGTAGGTCCGAATCGGGCGGTTGGGGGGAGAAATTCGCTCCGAGAGAAGAATTGGAGACAGTTAAAGAACCTTCATTTGGACGTATTTCTACCAAACGGAACTGTGGACGAGTGGGAAAGATGGGTTGTGCTCTAGAAATCTACATAAGAAAGAATGTAAAAGTGGGTGTGGTTTCTATGGAGAAATGGAAAAGCAGCATTTTACATTTTGTCAAACGGAACTTTATGCCAACTGAATGCGGCACTCATGAGCCATGGGCATGGGAAAGAGCGTTGTGGACAGGGCTCATGACTTAATGCCGACCAAGAGCGACAACGGAGACGGCTTCGTTGCTGCTGACGTCACTGGCGTTTTATGATTCTCATTCATTCTTACGGTTCTCGACTAAGGAGCACACCCCATTTTCCCACCTGTCTCTGGTTCTGTTTGGCAGAAATACGTCCAATTATTAATCACTTTAATTAATTACTGTAATTTAATCATCTTGGAATGACTGAGTGACTAAATTATCTCGGAGACTTTAACGCAAGGCCAGGAAGGTAGAGATAATTCTAAGTCGCGTTTGTGCGCACGAGACAAACAAAATCTGTTCAAGCTGATTTCAGGGGTTTCAAGGGTCAAGGGTTGGTGAAGCCCCTTAAGTTGAGGTTGCCTCAGAAGGAGGAGAAATGGTGCTGGGTCCACACCATTGTTACATTCAGGTTTCGAGCCACTTCTTCGTGTTTTTTTCTTCATTTCCTCAGAAGTCTTCTTTCCTTCCGCGGTTCAGCAAACTGTATTCCAAGTGAAATTTTAAAGTGAGGTCATAAAATTTTTTTTATATTCTATACCTTGTCTACCAGCTCACCATTACTATGACTTGCATGGCTACTGAGGATCCACTCGAGGAATTTTTACGACGGAGTGACTATGAAGCCACGGTTCCACAGACAGGACGCGACGCAAAAGTAGCCCCGCGACAGTGTGCGATGATGTAAAACCTAGTCGCTGTCGTACACTTTGGCGACGCGAATTGCTTTATCAGCGGCAGCAAGTTGATTTAAAATCATTACACCCAGCGGCACCTCTCCGTCGCGCGGTTTAACGTCGCGTCGGCGCCGCGCAACCGCCTGTGAAACCGTGGCTTGAGACTCCGAGACGCATATGTTAAGCGTGCTGCATACATCGTTCACTTATCAGCAGTGGGAATCATCGAAAGCCGTGAATAATTTGAAATAAGCGCTCGACGTGTCAAAATAGGCGATAATTATAACAATCGAACGAGTACTTAGGCTACTGCACCGTATTTTTATGAGATTCCATGGCAGACCGGGAAACTTAGACGCACCCCCAAGCGCTGAGGAAGCGCGCAAAAAGTGTATGCGTCAGTGCATATGAGCCATATCGACGGTGAAAGTGAAAATACGAATCTCGATTTGTGAAGTTGCGGATTTAATCTCATATTTTATTTTTTCAAAAGAAATCCGAGCGTTATTATTTGGAAGTATAAATGGACGTATTTCTGCCAAACGGAATGGACCACTAGACAAGGTACGTATTTAAGCATTCTAATACATGTATCTTAACTAGAATTTCACGTAAAACACGATGCGCGCAACGAAAATTACTGAAACCAACTCCTAACGGAGATGTTAACATTTTTATTTCACATTGGTTACGAGGAATTTGAACTGCCCGCTCACAAGAAACTCAAAGCTCTACGTGAGTCAAATCGCGCACTACAACGGTTTCAGCAAGCTTCTCAATCCAGCAATGTTCATTTCCCACCATGTGTTTTTCAAACTATAAGTAATTTGCTATAGCTGAGCCAAAGCGTCAAGATTGAGGTTGCCAGATTTTTTTTATCGCAGAGACGTTCATGATAACGTTTAGCGCGCGATGTGAATCACGTAGAGCATTGAGTTTTCATGAGCGGGTGGTTTGAATTCACGCTCCAAGAATCATAATATGTCTTTAGAAGGAGTTGATTTCGGTAATTTTCGTTGTGCGCATCGTGTTTTACGTGAAATTTTGGTGAAGAAACATGTATCAGAATGCTGAAATTCGTACCTTGTCTAGTGGTCCATTATGTTTATCAAGACGTGAGCCCTGAGACCCATATGAATATATGCATAACAGGACTCACGTCATAATGCACATAGTTCCGTGCGGTAGAAATACGTCCAAATGATCTTTCCTTATTCGAAACAGATTATTTTGTGAAAATTTTAGACAGTTGCGTTTAATTGGTTTTCAGTGATAAAAATAAAACGAGATTGAGGATTTTCAAATTTAGAAATCGAGATACGTGTTTTACGCCTTTTGTAATGCATATCTTGATGTGCAACGTTGCAAATTTGCCGCTGTATTTTATTTGCTTAAAACGAAATCATTACATAGGAAGACACACGTCCAGGCGTCTAATCCCTACACTGGAAAAAAAGTCGCTTGGATCCAGAGTCCAGACTCTTAAATTCATGGCCAGGAAAAAGTACTCTTGATTCAATCGGATTTTTGCTTGAATCAAAAGGACATCCGCTTAAATCAAGAGGCTTGGCTCTTCGATTCAAGGAAAAATCTTATTGAATCAAGAGTACTTTTTCTTGTCAATGTTTTTAAGGGTCTGAACTCTAGATCCAAGTGACTTTTTTTCCAGTGCAAAAAAACTTCATCTTCTTTAGAACTCAAATCTCACATGTGTGCAAATGTGTCTTATAAGTATATTTTCTGATAAAAATTCGCGGTAAATGATTATTGCGGTTGAGATCATATGTATAGCACCACACACACTCATCATAATCTTTTTGAAGCATCATGGTCCTAACACGGAGGGGTTCTCTCAGGAAACCATCTTTTTAATCTTCGAGCGCGGTTTGAACGGCAAGAACAACCAACACAACGGGCATTCTTTCTTGCCCATCATGACAACACTGCAAGTTGCATCGTTTGCGTGTATTTCATGCTAGCGGCCCGTTCGCACTCACTCGATCGTAAACTGTGGCATGAAATGATACCCTTCAATTTTAAAATGTGAATAAAATTATTGACGCCATGTTTCGTCCGTCTCTCCAGTTTCTCACGTGTGAATGTATCTTTGCTCCGTTCGGTTTCTTGGCCACCTATTCACTTAGTCTCCTCTCAATGCAAAAGTTGAAGTATAAGATCGTAGATTCTTACCTCAAGGGGATAAGTTTTTTTCCAAATAGGGCCAAAAAAACTTGTAGGTTTTCGATAAACGCTGCACAAACTACATATCGACGGTGAAACTACCAAACCACGTATCTCGTTTGCGACGTCGCAGAATTCTGTCATACTTTATTTTTTTAATGACAAACTACTTAACGTCTAGTCTTGAAAATTTACGTGATTTTTCTCTTTGTGCGGAGAAAATTCTGTGAAAATTTCAAGGAATGATATTGATTTGGTCGACTTCAAAAAATAAAAAATGCGAGCGAGATTTTAAACACCGCAAACGAGATACGTGGTTTGGTAGTTTCACCGTCGATATGTACGAAGTAATAGGTATTGATATTTTTATTTTTTACCTTAGCAAATTCTAAAAAGTTGATGTGTCGTTAAGTGGTAATTAGGTCCTATGAAAATCCTCGGTGAATTGAACATTTTAGTTTCCCGTTTGTCTTCGTGCAAATGTTTTAGCGCACCGGTTAATCGAGATTTGCAAAAAGAGTGGAGGTCCAGAAACTCAGGAGTTCGGGCTTCCGCTGTTCATAATGGTTGTTTTCGCTCATACAGTCAAAAAATATTCCAATAATTTTTACACTCCCCATTCAAAATTCCGAATGTTCATGAGCCATGATAGCACGAGCTTTCCACGAGCACACCTCATCTTCCCACTTGCACATAGTTCCATTTAGCATAAATACGTTCAGTTGCGAAAACCGCTTTTGGTATTCTCATCATCGTTTAGCAACAGATCTAAACTTTCTATGAATACATCATAATAGATAACATCTGCCCGTGGATGGTCATTTAGAGCAGAGGAGATCCTTGCGGAGATCAGCGCATTGTTAGAGAGCAAAATGATGAAGCAGGAGCCATGAATCTTCCCTCTGACTTGAGTGGTAGCCAGTGGCGCTTTTGAGCCAGTCAAGAAATCCCACATGGCTCCTGCTTCTGGTAAAGCAATGTATCAAACGTTCATCAATCATCGCACTGTTTACCTTCCAGGCACGCTTTCGATATCAAACTTAACTTTTATCATATTTTCATACATTAATTTTCATTATTGTCGTGTGCCTTGCGGTTATATCGATCGTCTTCGCTCAGAATATCCCAGATAATCAAACGCAAATAAAAGAGAGACCATTAGACCTGTTGCTTTATCCCACTTATTTGAGTCATCAAAAAGAAAAGCAAAGAAAAAAAGGATCAGATTTAAAAGTAAAATATCCTAGGTAATCGGATGCTAATAACTTCTGCTTTATCTGCGTCTTGCCAGCCTGTTTGGAGTTAAACTTTTGCATCGCAATCGTTTACACCTCAATGACAATAAAAGCCGAAACTTTGGTATCATTTCTCGTTAGGTTTTCCACAATCTCTAAACGCAAAATAAATCATGTTTCAATTATCAAAATCTATCGGTTTCAATTAAGGTTTTCCGCTTTTTAAGTTTTTCCTCCTCAGTGCGGGATCGTTTTCGAACTGGGTGATTTATAGGATCAGTAGCGTTGGTCACAGAATTGTGTTTTGATGCTTGATTCTTGTAGACCACCTAAAAAAAGGGAGAATCGTCCAATCAGCAACTTTCTACGTTCAGTACCTATTACGTTCAGTACCAAAATATCGCGTTCTGAAAAATTCAGTTCATAACGTTATCCACCGTGGTAGTGACACCCTTGGTTTCTTCCAGCTTCCTTTCATCCAAGTTTCACGTCGAATAACCAATGAAAATGTGTTTCTCACAACCAAGGGTGTCACTTTAGTGTCACTACCTGGTGGATGACGTTTTAATCCGAATTTTTAAAAGCGCGATATGTCGATTAGTATTGATCGTAAAGAGTCGCTGTTTGGACGGCTCTCAATATTTTTAGCTGATCCACAAGAATCAAACATCAAAACGCGATTCTATGACCAGCGCAACTGACCCATTATTAAAACTATCGGTTTCAATGAGGGTTTTCCGCTTTTTAACTTTTCCCCCTCAGTGCAAAGTCATTTCAAAACACTGGAAAAAGAACACATTGGATCTAGAGTCCAGACCCTATGAAAATATTGACACGAAAAAATACTCTTGATTCAATCGGATTTTTGCTTGAATCAATACGAAATCCGCTCAAATTAAGAGGCTTGGTTCTTGATTTAAGCTAGATTCTGATTGAATCAAGAGTACTTTTTCTTGTCGATGTTTTTAAGAGTCTGGACTCTAGATCTAATGTGTGTTTTTTTCCAGTGAACTGAATGATTTAATTATTCTAAAACCAACACTATATCCAAAATGCAAGTCAACAGAGACTTCCTGAACCCGGTCCGAATGGCAGTGGTGATGCCTACCTCCTGCTTTACAATGATAATTGATCAGCTGCCCGGAGGCCTTAATGGTCGGCGTGGAGCGTGGATCTGTCACCAGGTATCGCTGCCGTCGATCGCGGATCGGGTCCCGTCCGACTGGGATTTATCGACGTCTATGAGCATGAGCATCGGCTGCCCCGTGCAAATGACGGCGAGAGACAAACGCGCACGCGCAGAAGTCGAGTCATTAGAGCAAAAAGAACATTGACAACTTCCAGTCAGGCGGGTGGCCGACTCCTGCCGCTCGCTGTATTCGATCGGGAAGCCATGTGGGAGAGCTTTGTCAACATCAGGGTAACTAAGTTACGCGCAGACACGATATATTTTAGAAAACCCGGTCTCCGTATTCAAGCAATCTACAAGGTGATTCAGGATTAAACGGCCAGACTGCAGGAGCGTGTTCTATGGGTTATGGGTCAGAACAAGAATTTTTGTTGTATAAAGTTGTTTTTCCAAAAGTGCCTCACTGGAAAAAAAGACACTGGATCTAGAGTCCAGACTCTAAAAACATCGACAAAAAAAATACTCTTGATTCAATCAGATTTTGCTTAAATCAAGAATCAAGCCTCTTAATTTGAGCGGATTTCCTTTTGATTTAAGTTTAAATCTGACTGAATCAAGAGTCCTTTTTCTTATCAATGTTTTCAAGTGTCTGGACTCTAGATCCAATGTCCAGTTTTCCAGTGCTCCAATCGGAACAACGGCCCCCCAAAATTACGGAAAGTAAATAGTTTTTCCTGAATTTTGGCAATAATTGTGAACCAAATCTCATGAAAATGTGTACTTTTCTGTACTTTTATGCCCTGAATTCATAAATGATCGAAACAAAACAAAAAAGGAAATCTCAATTTAAAGCGGGGGTTTAGGGATGTTCCAGCTCCTTCGCAGTCTGGCCGTTAAACCCTCGATCACCCTGTATAGATTGCGTATAATCGAGTAAGACGTATGAACTGTTCGCGGAAATTAACTTTCAGATCGTCTAATGTTGATTGACGAATGGCGTTATGAACATTTCTTTGCGGTGTAGTCAATACTGATGCACATTGAAGAAACCACCAGACAAGGTTTTTAGAATTAAGATTCTTGATTCTTTCTAAAAATTGCACGTAGAACAAGATTCGCGAAATGAAAATTACTGGAATTACTTCTTAACCAAGATTTTAATGCTTTAATTCAGCACTGCCTAAGAAAAATTTGAATTTCCTGGTCACAAAAAAAAAAAAAAAAAAAATAATCTGCGTGAATGAAATTAGCTTACTGCAACTCAAACCCAACTCGAGTAGGTTTTTTTTTTCAACAATAATCTGCGTGAATTAAATTAGCTTACTGCAACTCAAACCCAACTCAGTAGGTTTTTTTTTTTATTTTTTATTTTTTTTTTCGTAAATGAAAGGAAGCGTTAATACATTGGCTAGGAGTTATTTTCAATAATCTTCTTTGCACTAATCATGTACCAAATACGTACACTTTTGATGAAAAAACAATGTTTTTATATTCGCACCTGCTGGTCTAGTGGCCCATTAATCGTTTTGCAAATAGTTTACACATGTTTGAGGTTCGCAGCCTGTTTCCGCACCGAGAACATGATGCATGGGTTCTGTGAACATGGAGCAATCCACACAAAATTTTGGCCCATCAGCCAGTAAATTATGCTGAAAGTGCGTTCTACCTGCTGAATATTACTCAACACGGTGCTCGGAAGTAATCGATAGTAGTAAATACGTCGTTTTCGAAACAAGTTCCTCCTCGTAGAACTCAATTCAGTCGCTGTAACCGAAGAATCCACCAAGCAAACACCAGGCCAGAGGCCAACAGCCATAAAATTTTCAATTAAACTCACGGTAGGTTGAACTTACAAATATCAGCGTGTCCGGCAATCTCCGGGAGATAGCGACACTTTCGCAGTGACGCAAGAGATGCTCCGACGAGGCGGGCGTTTGAAATTCCCGCTTGACATTTGATTCCTCGTCCCGGGGGAGGGGAGGGGGCAATAAAGTACACAGAGTGAAAGCGAAATAATTTCAGTTCGAGGCGCGGTGCGACGGCGACCGGGGCGCGACGAGTGGACGCAGATGAAAGCTGATAGGGATGCTCCTTCCTTGCTCTCGTGCTCCCTGCTTCGGGCGGTCTCCTATCATCGCTGCATCGTCATCAGGGAACTCTGTTGCCTTTTTTCAAAATTCCAGAGCTCGATTACAGGATTCAAGTGAATGGCACTTATTTTGTTTTTGGCGGATTTGCACGCAAACATTTTATTACTTCATTTGAGAGTGCTGAATAAGCTGAGTTCGCAGTATTTTTCATAATTTTTTCTGAAATGGAAATTGGAGAAAAATAGATTTAAAAGTGAGAAAATGCCGCTTGTGACGTCATTTGGCGGCATTGACCATTTAAACACATGTATTTTGGCAGATTAGGTTATTCTGTCATATTTCCTCCAAAAAATGCTCAATTTAAAAACCATGGATACCTTCGTGCTCAGTTTTCTTAGCAGTTCCATTATAAACATAGAATTTACAAACTTTCAGACACCTGCAAATTCTCTAGCAAACAAAACTATGTGCAAGTGGGAAAGATGGAGTATGCTCGTTAGTCGAGGGTCGTAAGAATGAATGGGACTAATAAAGCGCCAGTGACGTCAGCGGTGACGATCGAGTCGAAGGATGACAACCCGAGGCATAACTCATGAGCCCTGTCCGCAACGCTCTAGACACATGCCACGGCTCATAAGTCCCACATACAGTTCCCACTCACTGAGTTCCGTTGCTGAATTGGAAAAGCGGGATTTTACATTCTGCCAAACGGAACTTTGTGCAACTGTATGTGAGACTCATGAGCCGTGGGCATGTGTCTAGAGCGTTGCGGACAGGGCTCATGAGTTAATGCCTCGGATTGTCATCCTTCGGCTCCATCGTCGCCGCTGACGTCACTGGCGCTTTATTAGTCCCATTCATTCTTACGACCCTCGACTAACGAGCATACTCCATATTTCCTACTTGCACATAGTTCTGTTTGGTGGAAATACGTCCAATTAGTAGTCCCTTATTGCAAATGTAGTTCGTTTGTTTTCCTACTCCTGCGTTAAAGTCACCACGCAATAATTCCATCATTTCAATGCATCTTGATTGAGATAGGTCACAAAAGTTCATTCCAATAAATCAGTGAAATCATCTACATAAAATCGCTCCTAAAGAGTAGATTTTTAACTGACATGCTAAAATATTGTAACCACAATTATTTTCGATTTTCCGTAAGTTTTAACTTCAATTGCTAAGGTGTAAGATTTTATCAGTCTGATGAGCCACTCTAAGCAACTGTGAACCACAAAATTCAGAAACTGACCTGGCGCATGACCTTGATAAGTGTTGAATAAGGCATAAATACTACCTAAATTCATCAACTTCTTTTCTTCTTCTTTTGTTTCAGGTTCGTGAAAGAATATATATGCTTTTCGAAATCCTGTCCTGAAGGGTTTGTAACGTAAGAATATTTTTAGTTTAAGGGATATTCTTCGAGAAATGTTGCATCATCATCATGCAACTCACTCTTGACCAATTTTACTCGATATTTTGTTAACTCTTTTTGCCTGGAAAATGTACATCTAATTTTAATGACTATACATCGGCCACCGCAATGTCTTTCCCTTTGGATGTAAACTTTAATCATTCACAAATACTCTCAAATGGACCACATTTTGCAATAAGGAACCACTATTTCTGGCTCATTTTAGAAACAACATATATGCCATTGGTTTCCTTACGCAGAAAGGTGCTTTTACAGAAGAGCCAGAGATAGTGGTTCCTTATTGCAAAATGTAATCCAAATTATCTTCAATATGAATACGAGCTCCAATCAATGAGACTTAAGACAGTTAGACGGAAAAAAATAACTCAAGTTCGAGTCGATTTTTGATTCAGTTCCCATACTACAGATAATTTGAGTCAAGTATTTTAAACTGTGTGACACTAATTTACTGAGCTTATATAAACTTAATGGAATCCAATAGGGCATGACAGAACAACACCACAAAGCATTGCGAATTTAACGTTTTCAAAATCGCAGAGAGCTCATTTTCAGATACCGGCGGATCATCACCGAGTATACTGCTATTGTGCTCTTTCCGAATCTTCAGCCTCATCCGAATCCAGGCGTGACGTGTCGAACAATCGTTTATCCCCCAGACGTTTATCGCCATTATCCGGAACATCCCAGAACGACCGGGGGAGGGGGGGGGTTAAAAGTAAGGGCAGGGGGGAGGTGAAGTCGCGTGTTGGTGGAAAATGAGCGTTTCCCACATCGGCGTGGTACCAGCAAAATGATGGGTACTCAAGTCTTAGGTTCCTTACTCGCGTCTGTCAACGAACATTCCTTCGGGCTATGTTGCCATTGTGTACAGGAGGGGATTTATACAGGACAGATAAACGGAGGGTCTTTTTGTTGGTTGGTTGTTGGCAGAATATTCCATAAGATTCGATATCAATCGGATCCGTCAGAATCTTGAGGCTTGGCAACACTGGAAAAAAACACATTGGATCTAGAGTTCAGACTCTTGAAAACATTGACAAGAAAAAGGACTCTTGATTCAATCAGATTTAAGCTTAAATCAAAAGGAAATCCGCTCAAATTAAGAGGCTTGGTTCTTGATTTAAGCTTAAATCTGATTGAATCAAGAATATTTTTTCTTGTCGATGTTTTTAAGAGTCTGGACTCTAGATCCAATGTGTTTTTTGTTCCAGTGAACATTGTTTTTCCTCTATTCAAATATCTTAACCTTCCGGCCAAATTATCAGGAGCACCATGCGACGTTTAAAAATTTCCGCCGTCATTTTATTTTTTACCGATAAATTGTTCAACGAAGCTGTCCGAAAATTTCACTGAATTTTCTTTGGGCTGCTGATGGAATTCAGTGCAATTTTCAAACAGATTCAACCAACAATTTCTCTGTAAGAAAATAAAATGGCGGCGGAAATTTTGAAACGTCGCATGGCGCTTGTGATACTTCGGCCGGAAGGTGCCGATATCAGGTCTATTTGTGCCGATAGACAAGCATATTGGGACCCAAGTGCAGCAAATGGCACCCACTGATGAAAAGCCGATTTGTAAGCCGTCGCCAAAATTTTTAGAGAGAGATGTAAACTTCAAGGAAAGGGTGCCCCCAGAACTGCCAGTGGGTCAGTTGTGTGTGCCACGGATTCTTTTTCGGCAATTTCAGTCTGTCTTTTTGAAAGTTGGTCCAATTAGTTCAAACATTATCAAGTTTACCGATCCAATATTATTGACCATACCAGTTCTCCGAAAAAAAGGTGAAAAAGCAATTAAACTATCACGTTAAAGTCTTTTTATGCGACTTTAAATTTATCAACAACTTTTTCTCAGTAGGCACGCACAACTGGCGCATCCTTAGCAGGAGAGAGATCCTCTTTATTATTGGCTCGAATATGGACGCTCCAAAAATTACGATCCCGCGCAAACGATCATTAACGGATGACACACTCGCCTGCTCTGGCCTGATTCGAATATGCATACGAGAGGGCAGGATTATTTATCTTCACCCCGAAGTAATTAAGTAAACGCTATAAAAATTGGACTCTGTCATTCTCGAAGAATCTCGCATTCCAGACCAAACCCAACCAAGGATTAAGTCTTGAATATTCCATCTCGGTGTTCCTTCATAGCTGGACCAGATTTTTTTTCATTTATTGCTACTATTTTTAATGAGCCTGCGACATTTAGGACCGTTCGTTTCAAGAGAATAATTTTTGTCTGCATGGTTGCATTGACGTGGTCTGCCTTGCTATGCGTGCATGGAGTATCCCGAGTTGATTAAGTCTGAATACCTGTTTTAGACCCTTGAATTTTTGTAACGTAGTTTGCTTGTGTAATAGTTATTTTGAACTCGGGTGAGAGTGACACTTTAAGTGGTCTTTACATCATACCATAAAAGAGTCTGTAGAGATAATTGGTGCCATTCGCGGAATAAACCATTAGACAGAGTTAAAAATTAGGAGAAAACCCGTAAAAATGTTGCCTGGATACTTTAAAACAAGGTACTGTAATAGTCCTGATGCCACGCTATTCAAAATAATAATAATAATAATACATTTAATAAAATATTATTAATATTAAAATTCGTTAAAAAATAAAGTAATTAAAACCGATTGAAAATTTGGATGTAAGAAAAACCAAACGCTTTTTGTTTAAATATTTGTTGGTTTTGTTTCGACTGAAGTTGTTTAGTGACATGCTAAAAGATGATGAACATGTTTTCCAGCTACACGCATTTAAAATATTAGGTCTTCGAAATGTCTATTTTAAACAAGGGAATTCCAATGGCCGCTGCATAGCTCACCTCTTTTCGCCTCCTCTTAGCAAAAATCTCGGCCAAAATTTGCAAATTTTACAAGCAGACTCGTCCAAAGGTCACAGAAAATCGTGAAAAATTGACCCTAGATGCAGCCAAGACATAACACAAACAATTGAAAATACCTTATTGTAACGTCAACTATGGAAAAATCTGTATACGGTGTTGAAAATATCAGAGTGAAATATGGAGCGTATTTCACTTTCGGGGCAAATACACAGCTGCCGAACCGGAGCATAGTAGATCGAGTCAATGAGAAAGGTCGAACATGATTTTAAAACTTCAAACGCGTATATCTTCTATAATATGAAATATGAATGTTTTAATAGTAGTTCCATTGGTTTTTTCTTTAAATTTTCTACTTGGAACACCCCTTACAATTTAATATTTGACGAAATAAACATCAAAGTTTGCAGTTTAAGTCAAAATATGCATGTCTAAATTCTTCTATTGCCTCGCTCCACAACGCATAGTTACATCAATATGGAGGGAAATCCGTCCGACAAGAGTGAGTCTCAATCTGTGAAAAGTAGGGATTCCGCTTTTTAAGTACAAAGCTTTGCGCAAACAGTACGTAGATTCTCCTTTTTATTCTTATTATGCAAGTGATTAGCCACCTGTTTAATGCTCTAGACTAGAGTGTTGTACACTCCGAAATTCAATCCGAGATTTTGAAGAGCGCAATGTATTCAATTGAGATATTTTCAATGTTGAAGTGGCAGCATGTAGTTTGCTGAGCTACAAGATTCTAAATGTCTCACTCAGGCGCGGGTACTCGGCTTGTAAGATGAGTATTCGCGTCGCAGATGTACATGGCACGTACCAGGGGCACCAAGCTGACGGCTCATGACCCCTCTTGGCTTCTCATTGAGTCGCAGCGAGGAAATCTCATTTCCATGCAGTCTCCTCCGGGAGCTCGTAATCCTCGTATAGTTTGTATTTTATCTAATCGAGGAAAGAAGACCGATGATTATTAGCGCATATCGATGGTGAAACTGCAGATCTGCGTATCCCGGTTCGCGGCGTTGCATACTTCCTGTCATACATCGTCCGTCACGTGGAAAATAATGTCATTTACGTCGTCTCGAAAACTTTAGTGATTTTTCTTCTCGATGTAAGTAAAACTCTGTGAAAATTATAAACTATGATGTTGTCGTGTCCTTCACTGGCAGAAAAAGTCTCATGGATCCAGACTCGAAACTCCTGAAAAATTTGACAAGAAAAAAAACTCTTGATTCAAACGAATTTTTCTTGAATCAAAAGAAAATCCGCTTAAAATAAGAGGCTATGCTCTCAATTCAAGAAAAAATCTGATTGAATAAGATTACTTTTTCTGTCAAATTGTGATGAACCTGAACTCTCGACCCAAGCCAAGAGACTTTTTTCCAGTGTTTTAAAAAAGACAATAGGAGCGGAGACTTTGAGACTCCGCAACCGAGGTATGCATTTTGCAGTTTCACCGTCCAAATGAGTCGAATTATTTAAATTCTTCCGTGACTAGGAGTTCTCGACCCGCGTTGGGGGTGGAAAACCACCAAAGGCTTTATAATCTTACCCCAAAATCAGCCCTCGTAGGACAAAATTGAATCCAAATTCTTCTGCGAAACAAATTTTTAAACTCTTCCTGAAAACGTACGGGGAAATATGACTGGTTTTCTAAGCGCTATCTATTTAAATATTAGGATGGAATGAAAATCCTCAACATGTCCCACCATTTGGCCGCTCTGTGCATCGGTAAAACTACGAGAGCAAACAAACTAGATACACGTAGGTAGAGCGCGGACGGGGCAACACTTCATTTCGATAGAGCGATAAGGCCTCGTCTAGCGGAGGTAAATAGGAGGGGAGGCTCCCGTTTAGTAGATTGGAGACCCGATGAAGGAGGCAGCACCGGCAGGAAATGAAGTTGGAAAGGACTGGCTAAGTACTCGGGCGGGTAATTAAATTTATCTTGATGAGTTGCACCACTCAGAACAGCAGCTTCTGTTCGGTGGTCGCGAGATTATCGGCTCATTTTAATTTCACCAGTCGGAATCCTAGCGGACTACCGGTGCTTCACCTGGTCGCTGCGGTGGAATTCTTCGAGTTTTTCTCTGAGATTAGGGTAACCCGCAAGGAACGCTCAGAGGCTCTAGACCACCCGTACCAGTTTGTTTTTCTCGGTTACTTATTTTAGGCCGGATGAAGTCGGGGTCGAAAAGAAATCAACCCCGAGGAATTCAAATTTCACACTGAAAAAAAAAAAAGTTCAGTCATAAGAATTGAACTCTCGGTGTTCCGTATCATCCCAATTATGCAGTTTGTCAAACTGAAGTTTCGGTTTGTCAAATTGAACTTCAACGGTAAAGTGAACTACCGAACAAAGTTTGATCATATGAACCGAATGTTTGGTTACACGAACCAAAAGTTCAGTTTGACAAACCGAATATAGTTTGAATGATATGGAACATCGAGCGTTTGATTAAAAATACTGAACTTTTTTTAGTGCATGGCTTCGAAGCCCTCCCCCCCCCACAATCCTCGGTCGGACTTATGGGACAAAAGGGGGATCGTCACTCTAATAGCTTAGGCTTCTCTCCAAAACTTTGAAACCATTCTATTAAGTTCAGAAAAAACGAACAATTGTACCTCAAGCCGATACCAAGAAATCCAAAATCGGACCACTCTTATTCGAAATGGTGACTCCTTAAAGGTTGATGAGGGCAACTGGACCCTTCTCTTTGAAATCCGGTATCGCTGATTTGACGTAGAAGCTTAAGAAAAATACGCTTTCCTCTGCAACGGACCACCAGAAATCTGCATTTGACAGTCTCAAAGCCCGACCCCCGAAAAATCTTCTGATTTGATACAGGGGGTCCATAATTTTGTAAATTTTTCAAGTTTAGAGCCCAAATGGGCAACTATGCAATAAATCTGAATTAATTATTCCTGTAATTATCGGATTTATTGAGCTCGCATTGCTTTTTTTAACCATTTCGGTGTCCCAATTCTAAACATTGAATGCATGGCGTTCAGCGCTAAATCTTGGAGTCTTGTGTATTCTTTTCGGAAAACCCTTTGATGCTTTTCTCATAAGTGTGTTTTCAAAGGATTTCAGAACGAACTTTGCGGCCATATAGCGTGATTTTCGGCACTTTCCTTTCTGATAAGCCTAATTATTAGTATTATAATAAATCACAGTAATTAAATCATTTCGGAATGACTGAGTGACTAAATTATCTCGGAGACTTTAACGCAGGGCTAGGAAGCTAGAGATAATTCCAAGTCGCGTTTGTGCGCACAAAAATCGACGCGATCTGTTGGAGCCGAATTTTTATATTGTGGTTGACAGCATCGAAGTATTCAGATACGTTGGAAATGCCCCCTCCCCTCTCGAGATTTCGTCCAGCGGTACTCGTCTATGTACTCGTCCAGTAACGTTTACCTTTCTTCTGGCAGAAGTGACTCTGAATTGACGCTGTGTGAAATACAGCGTGAAGGCATGGTAAATTCTACCAATCATTTTTTTCAGTGTAGACGCACGGGTCGTGAAGACAGTAAGTTAGAAATGTAACCAGCGTGCGTTAAAATCCAGAAAACTGGAAATCTCGATCTCAATATAGAGACGAGAGGCGCTTGCAATTGCCTTCCTGAGTGGTTGTACCTTGTGTCACACAAACAGCGTGTCTCTATGAGGGAAAATTGTGCCCGAATGAGCTTTTTCCCTCTGCGTGGAGATTTCCAGTTTTCTGGATTTTAACGCATGTTGGCTACATTAGCAACTTACTTTCTTCTGAAAATGTGTATTTGTTTGTGTTTCACTTCCTACATCAACCAAAAGCCACACAAGAACACATATATACTTATCAGTGTCGATGTTGACCATTTCCTTGATTTTGGTCAGCTGCCATTGGCCGGCGTCTCTTACTTGGCAACAGCGTGGCGGGTGGAAGAATTTGGCGCGGGATTCCCACGAGACCGGGGGGCCCTGGCGAGGGGGGCGGGGGGCCGAGACGGACTCACTAGCATGGCCGCGGGAAACACGCTCACTTTTACAAGCGCCGAGCCGACAATGGACAAGCTCCGGGCAACCATCCACCGTCCACCGTCGACCGTCCACCGACTCCTCGTCAATCAACTCCGCTCATACTCACTCTCACGCGGGACCACCGTGGCACAGTGGGAAAAACAGCCGATCTAGCGCCGAAAAAGTCTTGACGCTCGGATCGTTCACTTTCCCATTGGTTTTTCACACTTTACCGGTCTTATAATATCGAGCCATACACTAATGACAACATTATGCGCCAATTTTTTGTAAATTCAAGAGTTATTGAGCCAAATTCAGTCAAGAGATCAGCTGTAATTTACTTTCCTTGAAACTGTGTTTCGGTTTGTGGTCTTTGATCGGCCAGCAGAGTTAATAAAAATATTTCTCGTCGTTTATGCTATTGTCGGTTACTTTCTTCATTATACTATGTAAGTCTCTGATTTTTCACTTTATTTTGGAAAAGTTTGTGTGGTTATGTGTGGGTGTTTCAAGGTAAAGTTATGGATTAGAATGAATGTAATCCGCAAGGTATTACTAAAGATGTTAATGGATGAGATTGACATATTAATTGGCATGTACTCAATATTAAGAGCAAATAAGGAGGAAAAACACGCTTGAAATTTTAAATTTCCTAATAAAACGTTGCACGATGGAACAGTTTTTACTAATCAATAGATAATCACGTGTCCTAATTTTTTTTCTAATTCCTGTTAGGATAACAGTTAAGTTCCAAACATTTAATTTATCATAAAGTGTTGTCAAACAGGAAATTTAATAGTAGAAATCCGTATTATCGTTTTACCAATACACTTTATTTTCATAAAGGTAAAATGAAGTATTGTCATTACTTGGAAATTTTGGCAATTAATTCCTTCCGCTCAATGCATCTAATGTTTTTCTTCTCAAGACTTAATGTGAAATGAAAACATTTTTAAAGGGCAGCAATTGTGAAGTAAAACATGAATAGTTGCACGGATCTATTTTTAAAATTTCACGTCGTCGGGCAGGAATAGAACCCGCACTCCCGCTTCAGTAGCGAGGAACTCTACCAACTAGGCTACAGCATCAGCTTGAGGATGTGCTGAAACAGTTGCTCTTAAACACGGGTTGCCTGAGTTGCGCGCGCAGCGCACTGCGCACGCACTTCTCCCCATGCGACTCTGTAATCTGACGCCAAACCCAACGGTACACATTCATTCTGAGCACATTTCCACTTCCTTTTTATCAAATATCTCCTAATGGCGCAAGGATGCGCACCCAAACTAAGGATTATCGTATTCTTGATAGTATGACGAGTAACTGGATATAAATATCTCGGTGGATCCGAGTGGATCTCAAAAGATACAGTCCATGGAAGTTTGAATTTGGTACTATTTTGGAGGCTAACTTTAAAAAATTGCTGTAAGTTAAAAAATTGGATTTCAGAAAAGAAAATGGTATCCATGCGTTTAGAAAGGTCAGCCATTGCCAAAAAAAATTAAAAGTAACTACATGACGCTTTTCAATAAACACAGGAGGCTATTGAATGTAAACATTCAGAGGCGGTCCTCCATCAGCACCGCGCTACCCGGTGCGTTTCTGATGATTATCGCTGATAAGGTCGACCTTATGAAGTAAAACATGACTGATTCTTGATCAGTAGATCCTCAGGAACACGTACATACCAATTTTGTCCATTTCCATTGATGCCGATTTTCCGACTTTTTCGGCGCTAGATCGGCTGTTTTTCCCACTGTGCTGGGGTCCCCCCTGTGTGCTCCCACCCCCTCGATCCCCCCGCTCCCCCTTCGCTACACCCTCGGAGCCGCGAACTCGCAACTACCGCCGTGCAATACCGGTTAATGTCAGTGACGTCGCTTTCTGAGTCATCGCGTCCGACTATCAGCTTAGAAGCGGATCCAGCAATTTGGCAACATTGAGTTTCCTCCATTTAAACCCATGTTAAATAATCGATTTGGCAACATTGAGTTTCCTCCATTTAAGCCCATGTTAAATAATTGATTTGTGTCGGAGCACCTTGCCCCCCCCCCCCCAAAAAAAAATCGATATTTTCCCGTGGATTGAAATGGAGAAAAACAATGTTGCCGTGCAATGCAATATCGGTTAATGTGAGTGACGTCGCTTTCTGAGTCATCGCGTCCGACCCGCACTCACTATCAGCTCAGAAGCGGATCCAGCAATTTGGCAACATTAGGTTTCCTCCCTTTTAAACCTATGTTGAATACTCGATTCTGTTCGGAGCACCTGGCCCTCCATAAATCGATACTTTTCCATCGGTTTAAATGAAGAAAAACGATTTTGCCAATTTGCTGGATTTGCCAATGAATCAGCGTCGAGTGACTTCGCTGTATCCGTCTTGGAAAATGTCGACTTGTCGTTTCACAGTAGCAAAAAAGTTTATAGAACCGGCTGCAACTTCGCTTTTTCTTGAAGGAGTTTCTCGAGCCTCTATAATTTACAAAATGGCTTTTTTAGGTTTTGTCGACAAAGACTTAAATCTTTCAAGAATTAAATTGCTAACGTCTCTGAAATGAAATTGTCAGCATACGTCAAAAGTTTGCAATTCCTAGGATTTTTTTTTTATGCATGCATTCAGTACTTTTTGTGTAAGAAGCACTTTTCAAAAGCATGTATTCAATTAACTAATGCAGTTCGCGCTGAGAGGGCGGAAAGTGAAACAATTCAGTTTCTAGGGGTTGTTATGCATTGGACTCGGAAGTATGCTACTTAAGTATTCTTCAATTCCGTCAGAAACAAGGAGATGCTCGTTAGTTAAAACTCCATAGACGTAAGGCATCATTTTCCTCAAAGCGCAATTACATCGGAAAATTGCTCAATCCCCACTCCGTTTATTTTTGCAGCAATGCAGTTCTCATCCTCCCCCTTAAGTTATCATCCACAAAAGAATTAAACAGCCGCGAGGGAAAATGGGGGGGAGGGGGAGGGAGGGCTATTAATCTACTTAAACAAACGCAGCGCGCGGAGGATTCCAGGTATCCCAGGCACGGACGGTCATAAGCCGAGCCCTACTTAGAATCGAAATCGTTGCGGAGCGATAAATCATACTCTGAAATCACAGCTCGGACTCCGCAGTCGGCTACTTGACCATCGCATTAAAGAAAAACGCCGTATAAATATTCCCGGGTTGCCAATTTCTTCCGACTAAATATTCATTTCCGAGAGAAGTTATGAATATTTGTGTTCAAAATTTCCAGACACATCATATAGATTGCATTTTGCTAAAAGGGACCAGGAGCATTACAATATTGCTAAGATTGTGTAGCTCCTTTTGTCTTTGAAGGAATACCTAATTATCTCTAAACAGTTTCTATTCAACTCGCTAAAAACTGTACATTTAGGACAAAAATTACCATGTAAATTATTATACACATTATTTCAGGATATAAATCGTTATATTGCAATGAGTGAAGTTGAACGACCTTAGCAACATTGCAATGCTCCTGGCTCCTTTTTGCAAAATGCAATCCATATGTCCTCGTGACTAAAATTGTATATCAATTGGAAGAAGAATATGCATGAATTCTTCATGAAATCTAGATTTCTTTAGTGGAGATTTTACAACGTTCCGATGCCATACGACGTTCTTTCTAAAAACGACAGACGAGAGCGCGCGTCCACTCTGATCCTATGATTTATGCCGGCTGTAACTTTTCAGCATGTGCCGTCTCAAGAACGGGACTACAATGTTTCGCAACTGATTCACTTAACGGCCGTTAATCGTGCGCGCAGAAGATCCACGTCAGATTCCTGCATGTTTTGTCTTTGTAGAAAGTTTTCGGGGATGAGATCAACGCTGCGACGAATGTGCATCGAAAGGGCAGTCTTTCTCGAAAGAATTATGCATTTATAATTCAGTTTCTCGAATGAGGACTAAATGACATCACCTGTTGCCGAATTTCATTGTATAATTCATTTGTTTATAATGGAAAATTGTTTCTTTCGACTATTCTGTTTTGAAACTACCTGGAAGTCTCAGAGATTTTGTAGGTACTATCATTATTTCGGGGTTAATAAATTGTCCTGAATGAATTGGCAAGAAGGGATGTCACTCGGTTTTTTCGCGAAAAATACCGCCCATCAATACTAATCGGGCGAAATAGGTGACGTTTTAATAAAATAAATATTATCAGACTTGTTGCTCAGTGTCATTTGTCCCTTGGTATCAAGGCCCAATATACAAAGTAGTAATGTGAAGTTATGTATACAATAATAAATGATAAGAATAAAGTTATATGTGTCGCAGGCAGTTAGTAATCGCCGGCAATTTGCAAGCTCCGTACTTGTTAATTCGTCAAATTGCAATTACAATAACATCGATATAGTAAACGTTTCTTTAGCGAAGAAATTCAAGGCACGACGCGACGTCAGCTTGAAACGCCTTCAAATCCAGCGATACTCTCCGCTTTGCCAAGGAGTTAGTTTAGTTGCTTAACCAAACCATAACCCAACTCAGATTATTGATTACATTTCCCGAACTCGCGAGTGTGTTAGCTGGCACCATACATTAAAGAAGAATGGGTTAACGTATGTTTGAATTCAAAGCATAATAATCACTACTTCCTACCTCGTTTTTTCACTTTAAATTTTTTTAATTTGTTGACACGGATGGATTGCAATTTGCCGGCGATTGCTAACTGCCTGCGGCATATACAAGTATCAATCTCTTAGACACATAATCTGAGACTTTCAAATCTAAAAGTCTCGCATGGATTCGAACCTAGTACCTCGAAGTCGAATGAAGTTTGGAAAGATTTTATCTTTTAGAACGTAAATCTATATATAAAAAACTTTCTTGTCTCGTACCTTTCTCAAAGCGCTACTAAACTTATTTTACATTGCAGACGCGTATTTTTCTTGTTTTTCAAGGCATATAGTTTAAAATACCGAGGCAATCGCAAATTCTCTCCATAACCCAATTATAATGTTGCGTTATAGCACTGTATACAATTAGCATGTAATCTCGATATCTCTCGCCCTATTTCCTCTCATGAACCACGCTGTAAACTTTCGCAGAATCCCAATCGAAAAATAACCGCCCATCTCCTACTCATAGCTTTGGATCGTAAAACAATTCCGCTTACCTCAACTCCTATTTTTATGGACGTCAGAGAAATTTTTATTGAGCTCGAGAAATCAGAGGCGAAACCTCCCCCTCCCCCTCCCTTCGACGCGGGAGCCCAATTTTATTCTCACTTGAGCCCTAGAAAACATGGAATTTAACGGAGTATGAGGCTCATTTAAAAGTGTACTCACGCCCATAATGTCAGTGAAGCGATGAGTTTTGCAGTACAATAGTAAGTGCATTCACACTTGAGCCCTGTCATGCAAGAAATTATACATATCCGGGGGCTCAAGCCGACGTTCCTTTTTACATGTTTACACGAGCTAATACTGGAGGCTCGGTAACAGTTTAAACTGTTTGTTTTGGTAATAGCGTAACGTGTAGACCATTAGGTCGCACCTGTTGGGCTCATCGAATTAGGGGCCCTGCGTGTTACGTAATGATGGTTGTTGAGATGATGCCCGAGCGAATTTTGAATAATGATGAGCAGTCCCGGGCGCTATCAACACGGAGGAACCGCTGTTGCTCAAAGAGGCCGCGGGTAGCGCCACTAGCGCTCGACAGTGACTAATGATCCCTCTCCGCAGGCAACGAAATTACATGAAGCCGAAAATGAGCACGCGCCTCTTATGTAGGATTAAAGTCAGAACCACCCATTAATTGGTTATCGATCTGGGTTTTTTCTTCTTCTTTTTTTGTTTTTTTTTCTATTTTCTTTTTTCTTCTTCTTTTCTTTTCCCCCTTTTTCCCCATTTTTTTCGAATACGTGGGCAAACTCGGAATTAATTTTGGTTGTTTCCTATAAATGAGACGGCCAGAGTGAGCGTACAATGATGTGCCTTTCATGAAAAAACAAATCTCTTACAAAACGCGGGGAAATTTATACAGGAGACTCATCGTGAGGTGATTTACAACTGCATCGAAGTATATTCCTGCAGGCTGGTTACGGCCAAATTTCCATCAAATCCGATCAATGAGACCAAGATGGCGGTCGAGAGTTATCTAGATTGATGAGTAAAATTAATTAAAACAGCGTGTTGATTGAAATAAGCATGAATAAGCACGGTTGTGTGGAAATCAGATGAAGGATGAGCCCCGACAGTTCCATAATCTACCATCAAATTTTTACAGGCCGCAGAAATTTGATGGTAGATGGTGCGCACCAGTCACCATTTGATCGGAAATTGTTGGAAATTTGAGCGTGTAACCAGCACATTAGGAATGCATATACACTGAAAGAAGTATTTGTGTTCTTGAGATATTCTCGGCTAATATGGGAAGTGAATCAAAAAGTTTGGTTTGATTTTGGTACAGTTTGCGTTGCTTTTGGCACGAAAAACGATGAAAAAACGGAGACCTCATAGTTAGTCCATTATTTTCTTCCATAGTCGAGTCGATAGGAACCATCCATTTCAACCAGTGGGATCGCTCCATAAGTCCATACTCCCTATGTCTTCTTTGTCTATCAATTTCAATAATCAGCCCGCAGAGCCATGAGCTCTACTTACGGAGAACGTTGATGTACGTCACTTATTCTGCCGTTTTAAGGAAAAACGTCGTATGAACACTCGAGAGTTGCCAAACTTCCTCCAATAAAAGGTTCAATCTTAAGGAGAGTCAAGGGTATTTTCTTTCGAACATTTCGGATCATTTAGATCTGACTGCGAATAATATTCTCGAAAAAATCGGAGGAAAAATATTCACAAATTTCCCTGTGAATTCGCACTTCAACAGAGACAATTTGGCAACGTCTGAAGGCTAATACGGCGTTTTTCCTTAGACCGGCGGTATTCTGGAAACGATGGATCCGATCATGGGACGCATCAAAGGCCGCGGAGGTGCAGGCGCGTCGCGGAAGAATGCGCGCAGGCGCGGGAAAAAATAACACGGGGAATTAAATTATTAAGTGAGAGGGTCCGGGACCTCTGGACGACGCTTGTTTCTACAGAGAAACGGGGGCTAATGAAGGTGTTAGAAAGTAAATGGGCGATGATATCCGAGCTCTTTGTCGAGTTACTCTAATTGAGGGAAACAATTTGTTGGAGGAGAGACCGAGAATGGGCGATAGACGGAGGCAGATTAATCTTCACTCACCGCGGTCTTGAACTGTTGAATAGGCCTCACGGAGGAGCGTGGAGAGCGGAAGGGATTGCGTGCGCTCGTCGTGGAGGATTTTTATCGCGCTTTGTGCCCCAACCTAGAGTCCCTTTATACTGAGAGTCAAGACAATTTGAATCCATTTCTGATTGGTTCCCGTATTTTAGGCCTCCACAGTGTCACAAACGGGAATAAAGATTACATTTTCACCAATTGCAAAGATTATAATCCGAATGAACTAGAGTCCCTTTATACTGAGAGTCAAGACAATTTGAATCCATTTCTGATTGGTTCCCGTATTTTAGGCCTCTACAGTGTCTTAAACGGGAATAAAGATTACATTTTCACCAATTGCAAAGATTATAATCCGGAATGAACTAGAGTCCCTTTATACTGAGAGTCAAGACAATTTGAAATCCATTTCTGATTGGTTCCCGTATTTAGGCCTCTACAGTGTCACAAACGGGAATAAAGATTACATTTTCACCAATTGCAAAAATTATAATCTGGAATGGACCAGGGAATTACGGGTTCGGCAAGGAGCAAACGGAATGAAGGAGGAACGGAGAAAGGCATTCGAGAATGGGCAGATCAAAGATTACGAAAAACGTTCAATTTCTGTAATCTTTATTCCCGTTTGTGACATCCATGAGCCGAATTGTCTTGACTCTCAGTATGAAGGGACTCTACCCCAACCTAACATCGTCACCTTCCGGCCAAAGTATCACAAGCGCCATGTGATAGAAATTTAACTTTAGATTTTAAATAAAATTATTTCAACGTTTAATTAAAACCAAACTAAAATAAATAAAATAAAATGATTAGATCAATATACAGTTTAAATTTAAATTAATAAGTAGGCAATTAATCAGTTTCCAACTGTTTATCAAAAACATAGTTTAAAGAAAGAAACATTTTTAGATAAATTCTGCTCAATGGCAAAGTTAAATAGCTGCAGTAAATTAACTGTACTAAGGTAGCATAAAAAATTGCTTTATAATTAAAAGCTTGAATGAAGGAAACAATGTGATGTCAAAATTTCCGCCATCATTTTACTATTTTACAGAGATATTGTTCAACGCGTCCGAAAATTTCGCTGAATTTTCTTTACGCTGTCGATAAAATTCAGAGAAATTTTTAAATGGATTCAACATTCCAGTTTATGTAAAAAAATAAAATGGCGGACGGAAATTTTTAAACGTCGCGCGGTGCTTGTGATACCTTGGCCGGAAGTGACACATATATAAATCAGGAGAAGAAAATTAATTGGATTTTATGTAGTGCGTTTGAAATGACAATAATCCATTCAAAAAACGCAAAAACTCCATCTTAGGTTAGCGCCTACAAGACTGTCGGAATACTGTTCGCATTGCGTGAAACACGGTACGGTCGGTTCGGTCCGCGTGGGATCTATATTGGCGCCTACAAGACCGTGTAAATACTTCACGCATTGCGCCAAACACAGTGGGGTCGGCTTGGTCGGCATGATTCGCCTATTAGCGCCTACAAGACTGTGTGAATACTTCACGCATTGCGCCAAACACAATGTCGGCGTGATATGCATATCGATGGCTAACGGCTAACTCGAGTGTTTCTTCTTCTGCAAATAAGGAAACCTCATCTTCATACCCTAGCGCCTATTACTCTTTGCTCAATTTGAGATCAGTGCGTAAATATCAAACTATCTGTTACAGCAACTATCGACTACAGTAACCGGAAAAGGCAAGTCCCTTCAAAGTCGCTATATTCGATTTTCACTGTAGTAAGTATGACAGACGTCGCGAATTTCATGCAAGAATCAGTGAAAATTCATTTAGAACAAAGGCAAGAAAGAATAATAAACTCTTCTTTCCTTCTCTTTCCTCGTTATACTTTCAAATTAAAACACGTCCGTGTATGTGGTGTATTTGTTGTAAATATTTGGGAAGGCATAATTGGCATGAGAATTGTAATAATCAATTCTGCAATTTAAACTACTTTCAAATCGATGCCATTCTTACTCTTGAGAAGCGCTCTCTCCCAATATGGTCATTTTCGCCCTCATAAATGCGCATGCCTGTCAAACTCCAAAATGACGATATTGATCTCCACCAAGAAATTACTTTCTAAGTTTGCACTCGATATGATCAATTTTCCCGTGAATTCCGCTGCTTTTTCCCCCACCGGTGCGTTGTAAACTTTAACAAGGGCAAAAAGAAGAGTAAATTCGCACATAAATTGGTCGTTTGGCTGAAAAAGGGCGTAACTACGCATTGAGATGAGCCCGGAAAAGCATTGAATTATTGTATGGAACACAGGGTCCATTGCAGAGTTTAGTTACGCCCTTATGTCAGGTATAGGCGACGAATTGGCTCAAAAATCACGATTAGCGTTTTGGGAGACTGAAAATCTAACTGCATGGCTTGTCGAAATAATTTGTGCTCTTTTGAGTACACAAGTGACCGGGGGGGGGGGGGGAGGCATGCCACCATGCCCCGCTCCTCTGGATCCGCCACTGTAGATAACGCGCTTCTACAGCCCGTGCAACAGACCCGATGCGTGATTTTTTTCGAGTAGGTGTCATGAGCCATTTCATTCCGCTCCGTTCCCTGCCGGAGTTCCCGTTCCGCGAGTCATGCAAATGGGGCGATAAGTCAGGAGGTATGAAACGTAACGAGGGGCTTATTTATGCCTCCCGAAGAAAACGGGGCATCGCGCCGGACGGTCCGGTCGGAGGAGCCGGGGACGGGGCCACAACTCAGATCTCACGACAAGTCATTTACGGATGGCTCGCTTCGAAATGTCATCGCTGCAGTTTTATCTCGCCACCCCCCTCCCCTCGCCTCCTACTCTCCTGCGCAAGGCACAATTGTCCACACCCTGCGAATCACCTACACCCAGTGCCCAACTGCCCCACCTGTCATCGAATGCACTCTTTCTGATCCTCTGTTGTCGAATTAAAGGGATGGATGTAGGTCAGTGGGCTTGTTGAGGGCATTCGTCCGGTAAAGTGAATGTGCGCTGAAAGAATGAGTCTTCGTCACGCAATAAGCATAATCATTATTACAAAGACAACTTTCACCGTGATCATTCTGGGGTCGATGGTTTCGGATCGAGTGAATTCTAATTTTTTTTTGTAACATGATCCTTGTCATGTCATGTCGTTTGGTTTTTTGTAAATCATCATTATAATGCGCTCGCTTAGAAGTATATCATTTGAAACATAAGTTGCGCCAAGTGGAAGGTAGTTTTCAAAAGCGGCCTAACATTCACGTTGCCTCATTTCCATTCATATGTTGAATTCTGCCAAACACTGCCACGAAAGGCCTCGGAACGTTCTGTAAAGCTTTCTCAAATTTAAAAAAAAAATCGATACGAAAAAAATAATAAAACAGAATGAAACTGCACTCCAAATCCAAGCAACGTAATCGTGTGAGAGAACGCTATTTTTTGCTCGATCATGGCTGATGAGTAACTTAATAAGCTTTGTTTACCCCAATAATAATAATACTGGTGGATGTCAGGATGAGCACTGTGCTTGGCGAGTTTTTGAAAATTACGTTCGGTTTGCTAAACCAATGGAGAATCATTCGCAGGTGTCTGAAACCTCGGAAATGTCATGTTTATGAAGTAACTAATGAGTGAACTGAGCATGAGAATGTGGTTTCTAAAATGAGCAATTATTAGAGGAGATTTAACCAGATTATCCAGTGCATGTTTTTAAATGCGAAATGCCGCCTGACGACAACATAAGCATAGGCAGATCCTTTGGGGGGGGGGGGAGAGGTGTACGCCCCCCCCCCCCCGGTTCGCCCGAAAAAAGGGATGAAAAAAAGAGAAGGAAGAAAGAAGAAAGTGGGAGGTACACTGGAAAAAAACACATTGGATCTAGAGTCCAGACTCTTAAAAACATCGACTAGAAAAAATACTCTTGATTCAATCAGATTCAAGCTTAAATCAAGAACCAAGCCTCTTTATTTGAGCGGATTTCCTTTGATTTAAGCAAAAATCTGATTGAATCAAGAGTATTTTTTCTTGTCAATGTTTTCAAGAGTCTGGACTCTAGATCCAATGTGTTATTTTTCCAGTGTAAAGAGAGGGAAAAACGCATACATTCGGTAATTATTCATGACAAAATTGACTCAAATTGCATGGAATCTCCAAAGTACCTTCTCTCCGACCGCGACCATCATATCCCAAGCGCCCAGTCCGGCAAGAGGGCGCAATCCAACGGACGATCGGCGCAGCGTGCGGTTTACTGCGCCCTTCCCGCTAATTATTATCGCCTTCGCCCAGGGCCCGACCGGGGGGGGGGGGGGGCACCGAGGGGTACCAATTTGCATGGGATCGTGTCTCGGCAATGCCGATGCTGGACTGGAACCCACAGCCGGCGACTTATCAGATACCGCGCAGACCCATTCATCAGGCGCCCGGGACGCAACCGGTCGGACACGCGCGTGGGCCCGGGCCCCCAACCCAGCGGTCGTCTCCCGATCGCATCGGCGTGGCTCTCCCGTTGGCGAGCAGTGAATGATCGATTATCGATATTTCTGCATTTAGAAGCTATGGTGAAGAATCGATTATTAAGGTGTTCGTTGCGAAAACTCTGTTTATCGATCCTTTTCCATAGGTTTAAATGACAGATCAATCGATACATCGCAAAGCACGCCACTATGCCACTGCTCGAGATCAATGGCGAGGCAAGATCGATTATCGATATTTTTCCATTTGAAGCTATGGTAAAGAATCAATTACTAAGGTGTTCGTTGCAAACACTCTGTTTATCGATCCTTTTCCATCAGTGGCATGGCGTGAATTGCGATATATCGATTGTTATACCATTTAAACCTATGTAGAGAATCGATTATTAAGGTGTTCGTTGCGAATACTCTGTTTATCGATCCTTTCCCATAGGTTTAAAGACAGATCAATCGATATATCGCAAAGCATGCCACGCCACTGGGATCTCCAGGTTCCTACTGCCGTTTTCAGATTACTTGCGGGTCTCGGAGATATCATTTTTAAAAGATCGCAGATTCTAAGAGCCCATCTATGCACGCGATTTTTGTCGCCGTGTCGCCGGCGACAACGAATCGCGCGATTTCAAACTACACGGGAAGCTATGGAGCCGTTTATGCGCGCGACAGCAAATTGCGGCGGCAAAACTGCCGCGGCGATTTCTAGATCATGTCGCTTGTAGTTAGAAACCGCCCGGCGATTTCCTGCCGCCCGCGGTTTGTAACTACACGGAGTCATATGAGCGCATTTATGCGCGCGACAAGTTTCGGCGATCGCCGCTTGGAATTGAACTTCTCGAGCACGTGTTTTGGACCTTTTGCGCTACAGAAAAACGGTGTCGCGGCGGTAGAAAAAAGGTGCCGCGGCGACAAAAATATGGATCGCGCGATTCAAAAAAACGTCGCGGCGACAACTGCCGCCGGCGACACGGCGACACGAATCGCGTGCATAAATGGGCTCTAAGCCAACGGCAACTCTGGGCTTCACCCATTTGTAGGCATGTGAAACAATCGATATCCATCGAATTGAACAACATTTGGAATACGGGCCATTGATTCATAACCACCCTTTGATATCAAGCAAATTTTATTGTTAAAGTCATCGATCGGGCTATGGCACAGTGGATCGAGTCAATGAGACAGGTCGGACATGAAATTTTTAACTTAAACTGTAAATTTTGATGTTTAATTCGTCACATTTTAAAATTTAAGGAGTGCTTCTAAAAGAAAAGTTCACGTGGAAACCAATGGAATACTTTTAAAAACCTCAAATACGGAGTTTTAAGTTTTTGAAGTTTCCAAATTTTGTCTAACCCCTCCCATTCACGCGATCCACTGTGCGTTGGTTCTCGCTTTAATATGATTTCTTTCGTTGTATTTGTGACTACGAAATTCGAGTTACACTTTACTTTGATTTGCCCCAGTGTGCGATGAATGAATGGAGGATCATAGCATATCTGGCGAACATAGTAATCCGAGGTGTGCGGTGTGTTATTAGGGACTAAAGAGGACCGATTAGTGTCACTAATCGAATCGTGTTTGAGTTGAGGCTTCGTGTGAGTACATTCGTCACGAAACACGGCTCGCCGTCCATGCCGGTCTCTCTTCACTCACCAATACGATGCTCATCGATGCTTTTGCCTTATGGTCCAGTTGGTGTGTTATATTGCTGTGTTTCGTTGCATCAGAAAAAAAAGGGGAAAAAGGAAGAAAAAACGAGATTAAGTTTCCAATACAGAGTCAGGAATCGTTAATTTTTCCCCATTTATTTTCACTTCAATGAGCAGTTAAGGTTTAGGGCTTTTGAGAGACGCTCAGAATTGAAAAGTTTATCGACGAGGAAAGATAAAGCATGTTTGGATTTAGTCAAGATGTTGGATTTGGATCATTAATAAGGTGTGCCCTATTAGCACAGAAAATTATTTATCTATTATTGACGTGGAAAGGTCTAGTTGCAGTTACATGATGTTAATTTCTAATTGTAAGAGTCGCCATGAAATTTTGCTGAATATCGAGTTTGGATCCAAATATACCACGTATAAACTGAACGAAAGTTAATTGATATAAAATACCACATCTAATTGTTTTTTACCAATTCATGTAAAAGAAACAATGTATATCATGTCACGCAATGTCATAAATTTATTTGAATATGAGTCTTCAGATATTCCTGCTCATTACTGGAATTGGAAATTGCTCTTTCAAAATTCCAAATGCATGTATTATTTATTAGTAACACTGTGCTGATGATCATTGAAGATCTGTTCATACATTTGATGATCATTTTTGAACATGATGATGAAGATTGAGTCTTACGAGGGTGCCATCTTGGTCTCAAACTTGTTCCACGTTGGTCACTGTTTGGCAACTATTTGACCAATTTGGCACCATGTTTCTACCATGTTTTACTCACCATCATGGTTCTGTGTTCTACTCACCGACATAGCACCATGTGTTTCTCACTAACATAGTGCCATATTTTACTCACCAGCGTGGTTCCACGTTTCACTCACCAGCATGGTGCCATGTTTCACTCACCATCGCCATGGCCGTTTTTAGTCGATTGTGCGAATGAGCCAACATGACTCTCGCAAAAATTAATTCACTCTTCCTTCTTCGAGAAAATACTGCAAGTCTTACATACAGGATTCGTTCAGTGATTGAATTGAATTCGGTAGCAATGTATGTCACGATGCTTTAAAGTGCGATGCGCATATTACTGACTTTATGCCCTGACAAGAATGTTGCGCATCCTTCTTCACTTGGCGCACGGGAGCCGCTTTGAAATTTAAGCTGTAGATTTATACCGTGTCTGAGCACTCTGAGCGTGGCTCGACCGGAAAAATATCGCTGCTGATCCGACTTAATACTGTCAAATTACCTGGTCGGATTAACTGAGAAGTCGCTTTTGTGCCGAGAGTTTATTCTCTCGTTGACTCATAGCAGAGGATCAAAAGTTTTCACCTCTCACTTTCATTTTGAACTCTGTATTTTATAGTTGAATCTTAAATTGGCTAACTTCTTTTAACAATATCCGTGCTTAGCGCTCTACTGACCTAACTTCCTATTTAATCATTGCAAGATCTAAAATCGACCCAGCATGAAACATTTCAATTTATTTAAGTTATATTTCAACATGTATTTGCATTTTGATGCATTCATTCTAACATACATATACATACATTATTTTCAAGTGATCAATGATCTCAAACAATGACAAAAGAACAAAAAAAATTTCAATTTTTTTTTGAAGAGTGTAGGAATTTTTTAAAAGAAGATAGTAATTTTTTTCTTACGGATAAAAACTTAATGAACTTAATAAACGTAAAATTATTCTTAAAGTTATTAAAGTCTCAGACCTTGCTTCACATTCTACTTAAGTTTTCTCCCAGATTAAAGTTCTACCGCAGCTCAAGTTTTCAAAGTATAATATTGTTCGTATGACCCTATTATTTTTTTTTTGTATTCCATAACTCATGTTTTTTTTTACTTTGTTTCAGGTAAGCTTGATGTTTCACCAAAACCGAAATACGTATCGCATCATTTTTCCGTTTGATTCTTGGTGAGTCCTATTGTCATACATTCCTATTTTGTTCCTTCGTAAAATTGACTGAAACTAACGAAACATAGAGATTAAAAGTTTCGGAGGAAAATTAGTATTGGTTAAGGGAAGGAAACGGTGTTTTCCTGGTGCTCTCATCCAAATTTCCAGATGCGATGTGAGATGGAAAAATTGGGATTTTTGATGCGGATCGAAGTTGCGATCATCCAAGCGGATAAAAACCGAATCGCGTGAGTGTGACGCACGAAACCGCAACCATCCACCATCGGATGCTTGCCAGATTGTCAGAGGCTCCATTGGGATGCTCCTCGCGGAAAAAAAATGTTAGGAGTTATCCCCTAAAATTGTGGTGCCACCCCAAAGTTTTGGATGATATGGACATTTTCAATTAATGGTGGTAGTGCCGCAAGAAATCTAGGTAAGAAAGACTTAGATGGAGAGGATTTCTTAAACGCACTTAAAAAGGCAAACTTGAAAAGGCTAGTCAAATTTTGTAGAGATGCCTGGAATTACCGATATGAATTGGTCGGAGAGTTCAACTATAAGTTCAAGAGATATGACAGATGCTCCGCGGCCCGTGACAAGATATACAATAAAAAACAATTTAAAAAGCGTGTAACAAGGCTAAAATTTCACAAACAAGACAAAAACGTTTCGGCTGAAAATTCAGCCATCCTCCGTTGGATAAATGAAAAGGAACATGTTAACAAATCTAAAAAAGTACCTGGCTGTACTTTTCAAATCGAGGATGTTGTTATGACAGCTGTCAAAACAACGATTTCAGCCGAAACGTTTTGGTCTCGTTTGTGGAATTCCAGCCCTGTTACCCGCCTTTTAAATTGTTTCTTACTGTCTACTAGTTCAACTACCAAATTATATCAAATTTTTGAATCATTGCTGTAGTAATCGTACTTTGCTTCTACTAGTGTTATCCTTTTTTGCACTTTTGTTGTATTTCTATTGTCGTCATTAAGTACTTACGTTGTATCGAAAACCTCCCTCGGACGGTGGGATCCTCTCTCGTAGGTATTCTGGTAATTTGCTTATGATGAGGCAGCAATGCGGGTGTCTGGTCGTGGGTCAAACATCGCGGATGCTACGACCACGTATCTCTCGTGTTAGCCGGGCGGATCAGCGTGCAGTTGCAATCATTGCCACCGCTACCGGAACGGACTCGCGCAGAATCCATGTCTGGCGGTCTCGCGCTGGACCACGACGACCAGACGCTCGCATTACGTCAAATCCAGATCACACGGAGGATCAGCTCAAGAACCTAAATATTTTGAGTCGGTTGTCCTGGTCACAGAATGGTGTTTTGATGCTTGGTACTTGCAGTTCAGCTAAAAATAACAAGATCCGTCTAAACGGCAACTTTCGACATTCAGTAATGCCCGAGATAACGCGATTTGAAAAATTCGTTTTATGACGTCATCCACCGTGGTAGTGACACCCTTGGTTTCTTCAACCTTGCTTTCATCCCAGTTTCACGCAGCGCAAATATGTGTTTCACTGAGTGATGAGAGTAATGTGAAAGAAACCAATGGTGTCACTACCGTGGTAGATGACGTTATAAACCGACTTTTTCGCGCGATATCTCGGTTAATATTCAACGTAAAAAGTTGGCAATTAGACAGATCTGCTTATTTCTAGTTGATCCACAAGAATCAAGCATCAAAACACAATTCTGAGACCAGCGCAATGATCCATTCCCACTCTTTCAAATTCTTCGTTTGCCATTCCTTCTTTGAGACAACGGGTCAGTTAGGCTAGTCCAGAATTCGCGTTTTGATGGTTTCAGCATAAAAAGGAAGTATTAAGAGATGAATTTTTCCCAACGTCCGGTAACATTAAGGGAGGCTTTGCCAATTCGGCTCCTGCTGATTGTTGAAGTTGATAGACAAAGCCATAGGCAAAAAATACATAAGGAGTATGGGGCAATCCTATTGGTTGAAATGGATGGTTCCTATAGACTAAAGGAGAAAATGATGGACTCACTATAGAGTCTCTAGAAGGTGCTGTTAGTCAGTCTACCTCATCTTACCTACCTCCTTCGTCCATTGCAATCACTACTTTCCACCATTAGGATCCCTCCGTAGCCCTTTTGTCTTCTTTATTTATAGCTTTGTCTAGCAATTTCAACAATCAACCCGCACTGGAAAAAAAAAACACATTGGATCTAGAGTCCAGACTCTTAAAAACATCAACAAAAAAGTACTCTTGATTCAATCAGAATCTAGCTTAAATCAAGAACCAAGCCTCTTAATTTGAGCGGATTTCCTTTTGATTTAAGCTTAAATCCGATTGAATCAAGAGTCCTTTTTCTTGTCGATGTTTTCAAGAGTCTGGACTCTAGATCTAATGTGTTTTTTTTTCCAGTGCGCTGGTTCTCTCAGTCATTTTAAAAATCGGCCGACTTGGATTGCTTATTGTCAAGTCCGATGCGCAGAGACTTGAGCTCGGAGCCCCCGATCGTTTTTCCTGGATCACTGTGCGAAGGCGGCGACGATACGGAAGCGGAGCAAGTCCGAGAACCAAGGCCAGGGGACAGGGACCCCTCGAGACCGCGAGAGGGGTGGTCTTCCGATTATGCGCCCGGAAAACACTCAGGCCGGGGGGGGGGATCGGTGGAGAAGAAACAATGTGAGCTTGCTCTCAATGGAGAGAGATACCAGCCCAGCTACGGCCAGTCCGCGGCTTGCATTGAAATCACTCGGCGACCAACTTCCAACGCATTCCACGCCAGATGCGCCGTTGACTAATCGAGGGGCAAACTCCTGTAGCGCTAGAAAGCTCCCGTGATAACAGCGAAGAGAACAGTAAAAGCAAAAATGAGGGGATTTGAGGACAAAGCGCATAAGTGCAGTTTTTGCAATTTCGAGGTACACGTGTTTGCACTTTTGCAGTTTCGAAATTACATGGATCCTTATGGTGGAAAGAAAGTCCAAACTGACTTTTTGATGCTTAGAAAGCGGAATTTGGGAGCGAATTTTTCACAGAACATGCACAAGAATAGTTTTACTTGAATTCATTAATATCTCAATTTTTTCAAAAACTGCACTTATGCGCCTTATCCTCCAAACTCCTCAAAGAAGTTTTAGGAAAACGGGTTCAGAAGCTTCTGAGCGGAAAATTTTATTGAAAGAAACCTCCGTTCTTTGTCAGATCGCTACTAATCATCCGGAGGACGTTTAGAAATCGTTTGAATGATTAAAAATCGACCGATTTTATTTCAATTCCATAGAAAGGGAATTATTCATTTTCATGTTAGGCTATTGTTAGACAAGACAGCCGGAAGTGCCATCTTCTGCATGCTTTCGTCGTTGCGGTTTGGACACACAACAAGAACACTTTCTGGTTGAAAATTGGCAGAAGAGGGCGGCACTTAACTTGAAAGAACTGTTTTCATTAGCTCTCTGGAGGAATAATGACACTTACTGCTGTTTTGCCTGAAACTACATCATTTTTGCGCACCTACGGATTCTCATTTTTACAGAAAAAACTATATAGTGCTGAGCACTAACTGTTCAGATGACATGGAACCAGCCAATATGACGTACTGCTGAGACCTACAGTCTGTAGGGCTGGACCCTAAAGTTTTAGAGCTCAATTCTACTGCCATACTAGCTGGCTCCATTTGATCTAAACAGTTAGTGCTCAGCACTATATAGTTTTTTCCGTGAGTGTATTTTTCTGGTTGTTCATTATACGGAGCAACTTCATGTCTAGGATCATTGGATAAAAATTCTCAAGTTATTCCGCAAAAGCTGCAAGCCCCAGATTGAGATACGGGGTCTCTGAAACCGGTGAAGAGTGGAAATGCAAGATGCGAAGTTGTAAAAAGCGGTTTCAGCAGCCGGGTCTGATGATCAGCATTGCCAGCGTGCAGCGTATCAGCACTTGTTACAGGTACTTGCTCGGTCGAGTGTTGCTCCTTGCGGTCCGTGAACGTGTGGTCAGTTGCCGGGCATCAAGGTCGCCATCGTGCACTTGACTTCCACACGGCCCGAGCCGCCATGGCTCCAGCGACCCAGCTTCGGGCCCTTGTTGACACATAGTTCCGCTCGATGATTTATAGGATTCGCCGATGAAAGTACTTACGCCTGTGCACGCGTATACCTTCACGCGAACTTGCATACACTTGAACATGTTGGTGCGGCTTTTGCCGGTTACTCGTGAAACTTTGAGGTTAGATATCACAGGAGAGAGAATGATCTGTACTGGAACTTTGGTTCTATATCGAGTCAAAGATGTTACATACCATCGATCAAAATCACTATCATCGTCATCATATATTTGAAAAAAATAAAAAAAAATTTCAATTTTTTTTAAGATGATAATACGAGGACTAAGGAACAGTACCGCTAATTGACAATTTTGGCAAAAATGAGTGAGTGAACCATATCTTTGAAAAAAAATGATGGATTTCAATTTTTTTTTAAGAATGACATTGGAGGAATAGATTTCTAGATCCTTAAGTCATTTATTCCCTAAAGCTAGCGAGCTGATTTTTGAAATTGATAGACAAAGCTATAGCCAAAGATGACATACGGAGTATGAGGCGATCCTATTGGTTGAAATAGGTGATTCCTATAGACGAAGGGAGAAAATGATGGACTAACTACAGGGTCGCTCGTAGGCTGGCGTTAGTTATAGTCTATTATCTACCTCCTTTTTCCATGCAACCACCCACTTCCACCAATAAGATCCCTCCATATCCCTTCTGTCATCTATGTCTATAGATTTGTCTATCAATTTCAACAATCAGCCCGCTGCTTTGCCTCTCGGTTCTCATCCCGAAGAGCGGAACAAAGGCTTCAACGAAATGAAAATCTATAAGACATTGACCCGACTGTACGGTGCGAACTGGCGAATGTAGCAATCGAAATTAACTATCAAATAAATCAGAGCCAACAATAGCAGCATCGCGAATCGCGCAATCGACGATATCAAGAAAGCGAAATTCGGCGAACTTGGTGACGGGGGTGGGGGGAGGGGAGGGATTAAAATTGCGCGTTTATCTGAGCCGCAACCGGCAATTAAAAGATTTTGGTCGGAGTGGAGGAGGGCCTAAAGGGGGGCGGGGGAGGGCGTGGTTGTCAGAACTATCGCGCTTACCACACCCTGTCTAGTCATGTACACGCACCAACATTCGGCCGTGCTATGGAAGAAGCCGTATGAGCTTTCGAGCGTTGCCAAATCGTATTTACAAAATACTTTTTTTCTGGGAAACTAATGGATATTTCTTTCATTTTTCAGAGAATTTTATTTTTGTAAAAATCAATCTACAGTATCTGAAAATGATGAGGAAAATTATCCATCGCATTCGTAGGAAATAAATATTTTATCGAGGGAAAATTCGGCAACAATTGCATGTTCGTACGGTATTTCTCCACAGTACAGGAACATTAAAATATCGTAAGCCATCGTTATCGTTGAACAATTTCTGTCGATGGAAGTCATCTAAAATCGGGGGCGTCATTCGGCCAGATCTCAAAGAAGCTGGAGACGTACTCTGCCGTGCTAAGGAAAAACGCCGTATGAACATCCGAGAGTTGCCGAATTTCTCCTCCGAAAATATTAATTTTTGAGACAAATAATGAATATTTTTACTTGAAATCTTCTGATACTTTAGATTACATTGCGAAGAAAATTCTCCGAAAAATTGGACGGATAATTTACACAAGTTTTCCCAGAAAATTCGTATTTTACCGAAAGAAATTTGGCAACCCACAAAGTTTCATACGGCGTTCTTCCTTAGCATGACAGAACTGTGCTCGTAGGGGGTAAAACTTCAAAATAAATAAATTACATTATTTAAATAATCTCGGCATTACTTAATGCTTTACAGGCTTTACTTATCTTGGAGACTTTAACGCAGGACTAGGAAGATAGAGATAATTCCGAGTTGCGTTTGTGCGCATGAGACAGGCAAAAATCGACGCAATCTGCTGAGGCCAAATTTTTCTTGCGGTTGAAAGGCTCGAGCCACCTTTTATTTGTATCATTTCCCTCTTTGTCTAAAACAACCTCCTGTTTAAACAAATAGGATCACCTCATTTTTCCGTCGTCTTCTTGGTCTTGCGTATCGAATTCCGTAAACAGCCCACAGGCCGAGTGATGGGGCGTGTTTTCCTGTTAGAGTTTCCGAGTAATGTTAATTTTTAGCTAAAAATTTCCGAAAAGTTGTTCATAAAAATGCCATTCCCTGGTACGAGAAGTTATGTCCATTCAAATCCCTAAACGAGTGTAGGATGACTAGAATCAGCGGCACACTTTCTATTAATCGATGTAAAATCTTTTGTGCAATTTTGTCTGTGTTCGCCCCTCTTTCTCCTTCACTCTGATACATATAGTCTATAAGCAAGTACATAAAACACATATATGAGGACTTATCTGTAACAATAGCTGATGTGAAAAATTACCTTTTCGAAACACGCTTAAAAACTGTTTTGTTCACACAAAAATTTAATATGTTTGCTCTGGCATAATGTAAAGATCTCGAAGATCACATTTCAAGTATTTCACTCGATGCCAAAACAGTTTTTTGAATGTGTGTCGAAAAGGTAATTTTTCACATCCGCTATTATTACAGATAAGTCATCATATAGTCTATATAGGAAAGTCTATAGGCAATATAGCTTTCCCGGCCGCATCTCGGAAGAAACCCGAGCTCTTGGAAGACAGGGCAACGCAGGGCGGGTACCACAGACAAGGCCGCCCGCGCGGGCAGGCAGCGGGAGTGGTGCGGGTAAATAAATATAATAAAAAGGCGCTGTTGGCTCACAATTACCATGAGATTAAACAATTAATGGATGGGCGGGCTCGGTATTACTCGCGGTTCCCGAGTCAATACTAAACTCCGGATTTACGGCCCCGGTGAGGAAATCCGAACCAATTTAGGATCCGCGTCGGCCAGTCGCAGTCGTCCCGCCACGCCAGGCCTAGCCTCTCGCCATTACTCTAAGTGTTTTTGAGCACCTTGCTGAAGCGCAAGGAGTGTTCAATCACCTTGCTGCACCGTTAGTTCCCTTGGAACTAGGGGAAAATGGTTGCACTGAGAGTGCAGTTGTACTTGCAATATGGCATCGTGAGTGTGGGTTGACGTTTTCGATGAAAGCGGGTGAAAATAGGAGTTTTTCTGCTAAACGGAAGTAAAGCCAGTTGGAATTTGCAAAAGAAAACTTTAAATTCCAGCAGGCAACTGGGCTCCTAAGCGCCGTGCCCTCCCCCGCCCCTCACTAACATTTACGCCACTGGTACGATCCCTTGTAACGTTCCGATTTCTTTCGTTCGTCACAACTTTTAAAAAAAATGCTCTTTTCAAAAATATGCTTCGACGCACCTGAATCACTCTCCCCGTGAAAGGTATCCACCGTAGTAAACCGACTATCCATCCATACGACTCTGAATCGTACTGCCGTGCTGAGGAAAGACGCCGTGTGAGCCGCCAGAATTTCGTTGCCAAATTTCATTCGAACAATTACGAAATTTCCGGGAAATTTGTGAATATTTTTCTTTTGATTTTTCAGGGAATCTCGTTCGTAATTTAATGATCTGAAGTGTCCGAAAATTTCAAGGTGAAATACACATATCTTTCTCCAAAAGTAAATATTTTCTGAAAGGGAATTTGGCAAAATTTGAATGTTCATGACCGCTTTTCCTTAACACGGCAGTTCACGAAGCTGAATTGTCATAGACGACCGCAAAAATTCTTTCTGTACTCGGCTTTCATATTTTTCCGCGAAATGCCGCGCACTCGCGCAGCGAGAAGATTCCCCTTTGGTAGGTAATTATTGTTCAGGGAAGTGATTAAACGTCCGCTGACCAGTTCGCATCGCGCCGATCCCTGTCCCTGATTCGCGCATGCGCAGCCGAATTCGGAAGTGGTCGCGCTGAATCCGTCGTACGACCGAACCCTCGAGCAGCTCAATCGAGTTCTCGTCATCGATGAAGAATCGATACAAGCATTGATCGATGTTCAAACTTAGGCTCTCGTTTCTCGTGAGTCTCGTGGCGTGCTTTGCGATGTATCGATTGATCTGCCATTTAAACCTATGGAAAGGATCGATTAACAGGGAGTTCGTAGCGAACACCTTAATAATCGATTCTTTACCATAGCTCCAAATGGGGAAATATCGATCATTCACGCCTCGCCACTGGTTGAGCCTCTCATTGTGCAGGCTCAGAGTATTGACTCGCCAAGTTTGGACGTCCACGGATTTAACAATCGAATAGACATCGATATTCGATCGATCGATGTGCGGCCCAAATGCGCTTCGACACAATTACGCTCATGTCGTCGCTTCACTGACGTAAGGGCGTATCTCGATTTTGACTTGAGCCCTGGAAAGCATGGAGTTATATGGACAACAGGGTCCACGTGGAAATCGAGATACGCCCTTACGTCAGAGGGACGACGATGTGAATGATCCGATTCTGGTCTCCAATTTACAACGACGAGTGTCTTCACCTCGTTACTCCCGTTTCCGATGACAAGCGCATGAATCATTCATCTTCCGAGATCGGGAAAGTTTTGACTGGCTTATCGAAAGGCGTGAGAATAGCCTGTGTCACACTATTGAAGCTAGCAATCAAAATATCAAGGTCAGGTGTTGTGATTGCACGGAAAGAAATTAAGTGAAGAAATTAAACAATTAAGTGTTGATTTAGCATTTATACTGTTAATTTAAAAGGATGTCCGACAAGTTTCAAATGCTGATTTTACATTTTAACAAATGCTAACGTAACTACGCCCACTTCAAAACGTACAAATTAAAATGTTATGTTAGCATTTTTGTATTGTAAAATCAGCATTTGAAACTTGTCGGCGTTTTTTTAACATTATAAATGCCAAATTAACATTTAATTTTTTTCCGTGATGGCTTATTCGATGACTTGGACCAATCACAGCACTCGACCTGGACATTTTGATGGAGTATTTTGATAGTGTGACACAGGCTATGGGGAAGGGGAAAAGGAGGCTGAGAGTGAGAGAGGGGAAATTGAGGGGCTTGGAGGACAAGGCGCATAAGTGCAGTTTTCGCTATTTCGAGAAATACGTGTCTGAAGTTTCGAAATAACGTGGATCCTTTTGGCGGATAGAGAGTTCAACTGACTTTTTGAGGCTTAAAAATTGGTATATGGGAGCGATTTTTCACAGAATATGCGTTAAGACTGATTTTACTTGAAATCATTTAAATCTCAATTTTTTCAAAAACTGCACTTACGCGCCTTGTCCTCCAAGCCCCTCGATTCATAACGAGCTGGTTGAAATTGTATTCCAGATCTTTAAGGAGAAATGTTCCTTATGCACGTATAAAAGGTCTAAAAGTCAATCTTGACCCCAAAATTTATGCAGAAAATCACAGACCTTTGAGCTTTCAGCTTTAAAAGTTATAAAACAGAAAAGGTGTCATTTTTCAGAGCAATGAAAAAAGTAATTTATGGGTGGTGTGACGGTTGTTAACAGCGAACATCCCCATCGATACCGCCCACGCTGAAAATGAGTGTCTGTTATGATGAAAGGTCACGTGACTTCAAAAAGGAACCAAATGGATAGTATGTTATGGAGTTTTTGGGCCAACGCGCATTAAAAATGCAGCATGAAGCTGTTGCGTCAATTTGTGTAAGATTTTTGATGGCGTCAATGCAAAATTTTGCGAGGGATGAAAAAGGAAGTTTTACTTTCGGCTTTAAACAATCCACATTCTAACTTTGTTGCTGAGCTAGTTCCAAGTCTTTAGTTGAGCAAGTTCGAATCACGACAGTTAACTTTTTCGAAAGATTATAAGTTTGGCTAACCTCGCAAAGAGGTTTCATATCAATGAGACAGAACCGGATAGAATATCTCAAAAGTACAGAGCCTCGAAATAAAAATTGCTAGATGGGATTCGCTTCACCTGAAAAATCGTTAAGAAGTCACGTGACCTCTCATCATAACAGACACTCATTTCAGCGTGGGCGGTATCGATGGGGATATTTGCTGTTAACAACTGTCACCACTTCCATAAAATACTTTTTTTATTGCTCTGAAAAGTGACACCTTTTAGAGTCAAATACGTTTGGTTGCGCGGACACAGCGCTGCAGCACAGTAAAAGCACAAATTATAAAAGAAAACATTAAAGTGCTTTAGAGAATCATTAAATTTGACACGGAACCACCGTAATATTTACAAAACACATTTTATATTTTCCTTAAATCTAATTTTTTTTTCATCAATTTAAATGAGGAAAATCCATGCAGAGTGTGCAAAAATTTCAACATCATGAACTGAAAAACACCGACTCCGCGATTTTAAATATTATGGGCCATAACACGGAGCGGAGCGGCGTGCTACCGGCGCGAAACGTGCACTATCGCCCACAAACCTAAGGGGATACTTTACGCATTGCGCCATGCTTGAAGTATCCCCTTATGTTTGTAGGCGCCATTGCGTGTTGGGAGTTGGTCCGCCGCGCCGCAGCGCGCCACGGCGCCTCAAGCAACTTTTTAACAACAGAGGTGTTGCACAGTATCAAACGAAATTGAAGGTGTTCCAACATTTTAAGAATGATATGCAACCTTTAAGAAATGAAATTCCTTTTTGGAATCAATACTATCAAACATCTTGATTCCAAAAAGGAATTTCATTTCGAAGGTCGGAATTTCCTTGGAGGGTTGAAGGACATTTCGACAACGATTTTTTGTCCGCACACCTGGTTCTTCTAGTAGTTTATGTCCACGCGTTTTTTCGGCAGGGGAGTTCGTGCTGTAGTACTTTAATTATTTTTTCGAGGAAAGTTCCGTACTCTTAAAGGATGCCTATCATTCTTAAAATGTTGGAACACCTTCAATTCCGTTTGATACTGTGCAGCACCTCTGTTGTGAAATAGCTGCTTGAGGCGCCGTGGCGCGCTACGGCGCGGCGGGCCAACTCCCAACGCGCAATGGCGCCTACAAACCTAAGGGGATACTTCAAGCATGGCGCAATGCGTAAAGTATCCCCTTAGGTTTGTAGGCGATAGTGCGCGATTCGTGCCGGTAGCACGCCGCTCCGCTCTTTGTTATGGCTCATAATATTTAAAATCGCGGAGTCGGTGTTTTTCAGTTCATGATGTTGAAATTTTTGCACACTCTGCAATTTAAACTTTTCCTCATTTAAACTGATGACAAAAAAAATTAGATTTAAGGAAAATATAAAATGTGTTTTGTAAATATTACGGTGGTTCCGTGTCAAATTTAATGATTCCCTAAAGCACTTTAATGTTTTCTTTTATAATTTGTGCTTTTACTGTGCTGCAACGCTGTGTCCGCGCAACCAAACGTATTTGACTCTAAAAGATCGATGTACATAGTCATACGGGTTAAAACTAATGATTGCGCGCTTCTTGGTTTTTCTCCCATTTTTATTCATTTTTGTATAGTTTCCTTCAACACAACTCTTATTTTCCGCGCAGACGTAAACTACTGGACAAAACAGGTGCGCGGACAAAAAATCGTTGACGGAATGTCTTGAAACCCCTTAGAGGTTCCACCAAATTCTGTCTCAACAATCATCAACCCAGATCCAGCCGTCAAGTTGACGAATTCAATTATCATCGATAGTATAGAACTTTTTAGAGCCAATGTGATTTCAAGAGAATCTACACGGAACTTTCAGTTTTTCGATTCAATTTCACAAAAGAGAAGGTGCTAGATTCGAGAGTAAAAACATGTTCCTCACCTTAAGAAAGATCGCTTCAACTTAATGTTTGTTCGTTTCTACTGTTGCACAAAGTTCGTATCAGTCAATCTACATACACGTGTAGTAAATCTTACATTGTTAGCTTGACTAGGCATATTGGTTTTCGCTGCTCTTGTGATCAAGTTCCTTTGGTAGGAATCGAGGCTATCCGCAATGGCGAGAAACTTGCCTCGTTTATCAGGCCTCTGTTAAAAGGATCGAGAGCAGCCTGAGTGTTTTACGCCAGATTAGATTAAAACGTAGTAGCCGTCAAGAGGGAATGAGGTAGCAGGATAATCGCCGTATTTTGCTGCCAAATCATCAGGTCTTTAACGTTCGTGATTGCGGGGAGTCCAAGTAAATGGGCCCGACAAGGAAATCCTATCGGCTCGAGCCACCTGGACAAGTAGCGATTTGCATTGTGCCACGAGGGCCCAGAATCAGAATCAGACGATCATCCGATCGCCCTGTCGCTTTTTTTCAAGTAAATTAGGATAAATCGAACCACATTTTGCAACGAGAAACAACGCTTTCATTCAGAGACACTATATTTTAGAGGTTCCGCGCTGTTATTTTCTCTATTTGGTGATCTTATGGCCTGGTTACACGCTCAAATTTCCGTCAAATTCCGATCAAAATGATTACCAAGATGGCGGTCGAGAGTTATCTAGATTGATGAGTAAAATTAATTAAAACAGCGTGTTGATTGAAATAAGCACGGTTGTGTGGAAATCAGATGAAAGATGAGCCCCACAGCTCCATCATCTACCATCAAATTTTTGCAGGCTGCAGAAAGATGGTAGATGGTGCGCACCAGTCACCATTTGGTCGGAAATTGATGGAAAGAGCGACTCCAAGAATGGCACAATTTGGGCCAGAAGGGATTTTTCTGAAACCGGGCCCAAACGATACCTTATGATACCCTAAAACTCTGGTAAAAATTTCAGCTTGAGTATACGCACCGTTTTTGAGAAATGGGGGGGCAAAGTTGCCAAATCGCCATCATTCTGGACAGCATTTTTACAGCAAAAAAGGCGGGAAAAATGGACGAAAAAGTTACACCATTGATGGGTTTGGGCTGTAAATGTTCTTATTGAGCCCCCGTGCATGTGATTGTCTTCAGTTTCAAAAATTTTGGACGTACAGTGGTCTAAAATGGGAAAAAATCGTGGACAGATAAGGATTCTTTGTCAAACTTTTTAAAAATGGAAGTAAAATTGTTGGTCTCCTGCAGAGATCATGGGGAACAATGTTCTTATCGGTCTTCAATGCATTCAATTGGGTTCAGTTTATCAAATTTTCATCGCACAATGGTCCAAAATGGGAAATTAGTGGACAAATTAAGATCTTCTGCCTAACTTTTTAAAATGATGTACGACTATTGGTTTCCAGTAGACTTTAGATCCCAGAAAAATTCTTTAAATTCTTTTTTTTGACTATTTAAATCTTTTTTACGTTTTTTCTCTCCACTTTTCTTTCTTTTTTTTAAATTTCTGAAAGTTTGCATATTTTATTGAAATAATGCTACAAAGTCTATTCTATAACAACGTTCTATAAACAATACGGTCTGACATATATAAATAATTAAAAAAAAATAAAAACATGCATTTTTTCGGGATTTAAACTCTACTGGGGACCAACAGTTTGACAGAGGATCTTAATTTGTCCACTAATTCCCCCATTTTTGACCACTGTGCGATGTATTTTTGTGAAGCTGAACACATTTTCATAAATTGAGGACCAATAAGAACATTGTTAGCCATGAAAACTGCAGCAGACCGAAAATTTTACTTCCATTTCTAAAAATTTGACAAAGAATCCTGATTTGTCGACGATTTCTCCCTATTTTGGACCACTGTGCGACCAAAATTTTTGAAACTGAACACAGTTAAATGCTTGGGGGCCCAATGAGAACATTTACAGCCGAAACCCATCAAATATTTGACTTTTTCGTCCATTTTCCCGTCTTTTTGCTGTAGAAATGCTGTCCAGAATGATGGCGATTTGGCAACTTTGCCCCCTCATTTCTCAAAAACCGAGCGTATACTCAAGCTAAAATTTTAACCAGAGTTTTAGGGTATCATAAGGTATCGTTTGGGCCCGGTTTCAGAAAAATCCCTTCTGGCCCAAATTGTGCCAAAAAACGGTCGTTTTTGGCGTCGCTCTTTGAGCGTGTAACTAGCACACTAAAGTCCTGCACCACTGGCACCAGCGAGCCGATTATTGAAATTTTGCGTTTATCGAGCGGACATAGATGACATAGATTGAATGGTGAAGCGTGGTTGGTCGGCTGTGTTTTATCGCTGCTTTTCCGTGCCTTAATCAGGTGGAATAGACGAAATATTGTCGGAAACTTAAGAAATGCCACCAGCTGGTCGTGAATTCCACCTGACAAAGGCACGACAAAGCAGCGGTAAGACATAGTCGACCAATCACGATCCACCATTTAACCTATGTCATCTATGTCCGCCCAAAAAATACACGATTTCAACAATCGCGGCCCGCAGGGTCTCAAAAACATTTAGACAGTGAAACTCCCATAGTACACGTACCCCGTCTGCAGTGTTTCAGAAGAATCTTCGCTCCCTTTTTATTTTTTTGAAGGAGAACAAATCAACATTATTCTTTGAAATTTTCACAAAACTTTTTCACACAGAGAAAAAAAATCGATGAGTTTTTAAAGAATTGACGTTGAGCAGTTCTCCAATGAAAAAATGAAAATGTGACAAGAGGTCCGCAACGTCGCAAACCGAGATACGTTGTTCGGAAGTTTCACCATCGATATTGTTTTCGATCCCACGGCGCCAATAATGTGCTTTGAAAATTTTCTGCTCTGTGTTTTTTTTCCTTATCCTGCTGATTCATATATTTTCATGTATTCATTTACTCTCTTTTAATCTAAACCATCAAGGTAATGGGTGCAACTCTTCAGAATCCAGTCAGGAGAAACGCTCGGAGAAACTCTTCAGGAGAGAATCCTGGTTATCTTGTCTTTTGTCGGAAGTTGATTTGAAAAGCCGAGCCGGCGCGGTGTTGTTTCAAAAGCCGGGGTAGAGAAAAGTCGGCCGGACTCGCGCTGATCAGCGATCTGTGACCAGCGCTCGATGCCGCTGATTGACACTGATCAGCGGATCAGCAACTCGTCCAGCCCGCGTAGCCCGTGGCGCGCTGGAGTGAGATGTCAAGATTATAGACCTCGTGCGTAGTGATACAGTTAGGAAGAGCCTACTGAAATCTGATGCGGAAAGAATACTCTCGGGAAGTATGCTAAAAACAGCATCCGTAGTTGATGTTGCCAAATCTTTACGTGAACTCTATTTCAGGGTTTGAACCAATTTCAGGGTGTCTACAAGTCCGGATTTTCCGGAAAGTCCAGTAATAGTATTGGGTTTTTAATGGTAGTCTAGAAGTACCGAAAAAGTGGGGACATTCCGCAAGAAGGTCCGGAATTTTTGTCATTTTTGTCGCAAATTGAACGAGAAATTCAAATTTTTCAAATTTCGTTGATTGGAGGTACTGAAAAAGTACTGAATTTTTCTGTTGAAGTGTCAGAAGTGCTGAGTCTTGAGAACGTACTGAAAAAGCACTGTAAAAGTACTGATTTTTGAGCAGCCTGTTTCAGTAGATACCTGAATTTGGAAGTTTAGGAAATCGAGGGAAAGTATTTTTTTGTTTCTTCTTCTTACGAGAAACTACTGCAATCAAGGTGATTTACTTCTGTTGAGTGAGATTTCATTTTATTATACAAGTAATATTAATAAAAGTTTTTGAAAAGCTTCAGAAAAATTCTTTGAAACGAATCTGCCACAAAGTATGGCAAAAAATATGGAGAGGTAAATGTTTTTCAAAAGAGCGGGAGCTTTACTACTCATAGTTCGTACCAGAAAGTCACGCATCGTAAAAATATAGTTAACTTCTTCAAAATGTCACGATGACGATCACCGTGTTTGGGGAGAAAAATCTGAAACAAGCAAATTGAAATTCGGTTCTGCACTTTGGTGCAGAATCCTTGATACCGAAATCTCGAGGCTTTTTTGGAAAATTGGTAAGTCGCAGTTCTTACGTCCGAAGAAATAGAGAGCAGTAATAGCACATGTGTTGTTTTATCGAGTATTTAAAGAGCGACGCCAAGAATGGCACAATTTGGGCCAGAAGGGATTTTTCTGAAACCGGGCCCAAACGATACCTTATGATACCCTAAAACTCTGGTAAAAATTTCAGCTTGAGTATACGCACCGTTTTTGAGAAATGGGGGGGCAAAGTTGCCAAATCGCCATCATTCTGGACAGCATTTTTACAGCAAAAAGGCGGGAAAAATGGACGAAAAAGTTACACCATTGATGGGTTTGGGCTGTAAATGTTCTTATTGAGCCCCCGTGCATGTGATTGTCTTCAGTTTCAAAAATTTTGGACGTACAGTGGTCTAAAATGGGAAAAAATCGTGGACAGATAAGGATTCTTTGTCAAACTTTTTAAAAATGGAAGTAAAATTGTTGGTCTCCTGCAGAGATCATGGGGAACAATGTTCTTATCGGTCTTCAATGCATTCAATTGGGTTCAGTTTATCAAATTTTCATCGCACAATGGTCCAAAATGGGAAATTAGTGGACAAATTAAGATCTTCTGCCTAACTTTTTAAAAATGATGTACGACTATTGGTTTCCAGTAGACTTTAGATCCCAGAAAAATTCTTTAAATTCTTTTTTTGACTATTTAAATCTTTTTTACGTTTTTTCTCTCCACTTTTCTTTCTTTTTTTTAAATTTCTGAAAGTTTGCATATTTTATTGAAATAATGCTACAAAGTCTATTCTATAACAACGTTCTATAAACAATACGGTCTGACATATATAAATAATTAAAAAAAAATAAAAACATGCATTTTTCCGGGATTTAAACTCTACTGGGGACCAACAGTTTGACAGAGGATCTTAATTTGTCCACTAATTCCCCCATTTTTGACCACTGTGCGATGTACTTTTGTGAAGCTGAACACATTTTCATAAATTGAGGACCAATAAGAACATTGTTAGCCATGAAAACTGCAGCAGACCGAAAATTTTACTTCCATTTCTAAAAATTTGACAAAGAATCCTGATTTGTCGACGATTTCTCCCCATTTTGGACCACTGTGCGACCAAAATTTTTGAAACTGAACACAGTTAAATGCTTGGGGGCCCAATGAGAACATTTACAGCCGAAACCCATCAAATATTTGACTTTTTCGTCCATTTTCCCCGTCTTTTTGCTGTAGAAATGCTGTCCAGAATGATGGCGATTTGGCAACTTTGCCCCCTCATTTCTCAAAAACCGAGCGTATACTCAAGCTAAAATTTTAACCAGAGTTTTAGGGTATCATAAGGTATCGTTTGGGCCCGGTTTCAGAAAAATCCCTTCTGGCCCAAATTGTGCCAAAAAACGGTCGTTTTTGGCGTCGCTCTTTGAGCGTGTAACTAGCACACTAAAGTCCTGCACCACTGGCACCAGCGAGCCGATTATTGAAATTTTGCGTTTATCGAGCGGACATAGATGACATAGATTGAATGGTGAAGCGTGGTTGGTCGGCTGTGTTTTATCGCTGCTTTTCCGTGCCTTAATCAGGTGGAATAGACGAAATATTGTCGGAAACTTAAGAAGTGCCACCAGCTGGTCGTGAATTCCACCTGACAAAGGCACGACAAAGCAGTGATAAGACATAGCCGACCAATCACGATCCATAATTTAACCTATGTCATCTATGTCCGCCCAAAAAATACACGATTTCAACAATCGCGGCCCGCAGGGTCTCAAAAACATTAAGACAGTGAAACTCCCAAAGTACGTATCCTGTCTGCGGTGTTTCAGAAGAATCCTCGCTCCTTTTTTATTTTTTTGAATGGAGAACAAATCAACATTATTCCTTGAAATTTTCACAAAACTTTTTCACACAGAGAAAAAAAATTGAGGAGTTTTTAGCGAATTGACGTTGAGTAGTTCTCCAGTAAAAAAAAATGAAAGTGTGACAGGAGGTCTGCAACGTCGCAAACCGAGATACGTTGTTCGGAAGTTTCACCATCGATATTGTTTTCGATCCCACGGCGCCAATAATGTGCTTTGAAAATTTTCTGCTCTGTGTTTTTTTTTCTTATCCTGCTGATTCATATATTTTCATGTATTTATTTACTCTCTTTTAATCTAAACCATCAAGGTAATGGGTGCAACTCTTCAGAATCCAGTCAGGAGAAACGCTCGGAGAAACTCTTCAGGAGAGAATCCTGGTTATCTTGTCTTTTGTCGGAAGTTGATTTGAAAAGCCGAGCCGGCGCGGTGTTGTTTCAAAAGCCGGGGTAGAGAAAAGTCGGCCGGACTCGCGCTGATCAGCGATCTGTGACCAGCGCTCGATGCCGCTGATTGACACTGATCAGCGGATCAGCAACTCGTCCAGCCCCGCGTAGCCCGTGGCGCGCTGGAGTGAGATGTCAAGATTATAGACCTCGTGCGTAGTGATACAGTTAGGAAGAGCCTACTGAAATCTGATGCGGAGAGAATACTCTCGGGAAGTATGCTAAAAACAGCATCCGTAGTTGATGTTGCCAAATCTTTACGTGAACTCTATTTCAGGGTGTGAACCAATTTCAGGGTGTCTACAAGTCCGGATTTTCCGGAAAGTCCAGAAATAGTACTGAGTTTTTAAAGGTAGTCCAGAAGTACCGAAAAAGTGGGGACATTCCGCAAGAAGGTCCGGAATTTTTGTCATTTTTGTCGCAAATTGAACGAGAAATTCAAATTTTTCAAATTTCGTTGATTGGAGGTACTGAAAAAGTACTGAATTTTTCTGTTGAAGAGGTGCTGAGTTTCTTGGGAATGTACTGAAAAAGCACTGTAAAAGTACTGATTTTTGACCAGCCTGTTTCAGTAGACACCCTGAATTTGGAAGTTTAGGAAATCGAGGGAAAGTATTTTTTTTTTTCCTATTTTTACGAGAAACTACTGTAATCAAGGTGATTTACTTCTGTTGAGTGAGATTCATTTTATTAAACATGTAATATTAATGAAAGGTTTGGAAAAGTTTCAGAAACATTCTTTGAAACGAGTTCACCGCAAAGCGTGGCTAAAAATATGGAGAGGTAAATGTTTTTCAAAAGAGCGGGAGCTTTACTACTCATAGTTCGTACCAGAAAGTCACGCATCGTAAAAATATAGTTAACTTCTTCAAAATGTCACGATGACGATCACCGTGTTTGGGGAGAAAAATCTGAAACAAGCAAATTGAAATTCGGTTCTGCACTTTGGTGCAGAATCCTTGATACCGAAATCTCGAGGCTTTTTTGGAAAATTGGTAAGTCGCAGTTCTTACGTCAGAAGAAATAGAGAGCAGTAATAGCACATGTGTTGTTTTATCGAGTATTTGAACTTGGAAAACGAGGACAAAGAGATCGGCTGAGGTTTTGAAAGCAGAGCGCCTTCGTCCCATTCAATATGCAACACGCTCAGTCACTGAGTAGCAATAGTCGCATCTTTCCAGGCGTTTTTGCAAGTTTTTACTCGCACGAGATTTGAGCGACAGTTCATTCGGAAATCACCCTAGATAACGTTTTAGCGTGCATTCTCAACATCAAAATGGTACACATGTTACGAAATTATGTTCCACCCTGTAACTGTTGTTAATTTCATGCAAACAATCAGTTTTTGTTTATCCTTAATTGATTTCCGGATTGTAGATGAACAAATCGTTTTCTTCACCTGTAATGATTATTGGAAGGAAACCATTACCGGTGCAGTGATTTAATACACGCCTTGCCTATGGAAACATCACCATTTGAAAATCATTTAAAAATTTGTTGATAGGACATCATAAATTATCAGTCAACATTTCTCTTCTCAGCTCGGTGCTGTGAGTCTTGTCGCACGAACCGGTCCGATAAGATTGGAGTACGACGATGCGTTAGTTTTTTTTCTACCTTGCGGCAATTTTTACCCCCCCCCCCCCCTTTGGCACGATCGATAGGGAGGGGGCAAAAGGGCTCATTAGAAATAAAGAAGTTATTAAAGTGGCGAGCAGCTAAGTTTAATCAACGCTGAACCGCCTTAGCGGCGTCGCGTCGCGCCGGTGTCGATTCGACGGTGAACGCACGACGTTGCCAAATTTCACACATTTTTAGAATAGTTCGATTTAAATCTGACCAGGTTTCCGTGAGATTTGACAACGATGTTGTGTGCTTCGGATAAAAAAATCGACCAGATATCGGCATTCCTTTTTATGACGATTCGAGTCATCTTTCATCCTGATTGACAGAATTCCGCTGGACGGCGAGGCTCTCGTGCTGTCGCTGAACGAAAAAAGTAATTTTTCGTATTGAATCATCCATTGGTTTTGCTGTTACTAGCCCAATATGGCAACTATGTAAGCAATCATTTGTTACCAATGAAGTGAAGAAAGGTTATTGCTTGTTATCGGTTTAATGAAGGAATCAGTTCTGACCAGCAAGTCACTGGACTCGGCAATACTTTCCAAGGATGTTTCCCAGCAGAACATGGTTTCAATCGAAAAGGAACCCTAGTAGCAAAGACGATTTTTGTTTCTCTACGAAAAATATAAAAAAAAGATTCGTGTTATATAAGCGGTAATTTTATATAAAAAATGTATACGGGTTATATAAAAAAAAAAATTCAAGATTTGGAACAAGCTTTTATATAAGGAATAAATGAAACTTACATAAAAAAAAATTACAGTGTTTATAATGAAATCGAATCGAATAATTTTTTTTTTTATATAAACATTATATACGCCACGTATAAAACGTATATAAAGGGTAAAAGTGTTTCAGACACGGCGGCTAAGTGTTAGATGATTTTTTGTTATATAAAAATAATGAGGAAATTAATATAAAATAATAACAATTTACAGTCTAACTTCTTTAATTTCATTTTATATAATCGTTACGTGCGAATCGTATAAAACGTATTTAAAGGGTAAATGCTGTTCAGACACGGCGGCTAAGTGTTAGATGATTTTTTGTTATATAAAAATAATGAGGAAATTAATATAAAATAATAACAATTTACAGTCTAACTTCTTTAATTTCATTTTATATAATCGTTACGTGCGAATCGTATAAAACGTATTTAAAGGGTAATGCTGTTCAGACACGGCGGCTAAGTGTTAGATGATTTTTTGTTATATAAAAATAATGAGGAAAATTAATATAAAATAATAACAATTTACAGTCTAACTTCTTTAATTTCATTTTATATAATCGTTACGTGCGAATCGTATAAAACGTATTTAAAGGGTAAATGCTGTTCAGACACGGGGGCTAAGTGCTAGATGATTTTTCGTTATATAAAAAAATGAAGAGGTTTATATAAAATAATAACAATTTACGGTATAACTTCTTTAATTTTATTTCATATAATCGTTATGTGCGAATCGCATAAAACGTATTTAAAGGGTACATGCTGTTCAGACACGGCGGCTAAGTACGTGTTAGATGATTTTTCGTTATTAAAAAAAATCAATAAATTTATATGAAATAATAACAGTTTACGGCATAACTTCTCTAATTTTATTTCATGTAATCGTTATGTACGTAGCGTACAAAACGAATAATATTACGGTTAAGTGGAGTCTTCCCGCTGAGTTTAAGTATCGGATTATTTTTCTTTACATGAGGAAATTTAAGCCACTTATAAAAAGTTGTATCATCTTTCAATTATTTACTTCATATTTACTTGATTTAATCGTTATGCAAGAAGTTTATACATAAAGTATAGGACGGTTAAGTTCGGTTCCTCCCACTAAAGTTAAACGGTTCCTCCCACTAAAAAAGCACAAGAGGCATTCGAAAATCTCCTCTTCGCGCCTTTCAGAATATGTCGTCTAAACTGTATTTTTCTTAACAGAAAAAAAAAGTTTGAGGGTCGGGTAGGTGGACGACCCCGCTAAACCCCCCTAAATACTCATCCTATGACACCTAAAGTGCCTACGACGGGCACATGCATCTATCAACTTGTTGCATGAGTGATATTTCTGTTAATGATATATTTATGATACTCACAGTTCATTTTATACAAGTATATGGACAAACTGTGCTTGTTTTCAGTTGATGCATCTGAAGAATTCCATTTTTACTCTGCTGATCTATATAACATGTGACAACTCATCTAAAACGGGCGTTGATTATGTACCTTATCTGCTCTGATCGAGTACCTACTAGAGGTGTCGTCAGCTAAGTTGACGGTTGTTTACTTTCGGTTAGCAAGCACCAACGACGAATTTGGGCCTCTGAACAAAGCGGCGTTCGCTACTATCCACACTGAAAACATCAGTCTCATGATCGTATCGTAAAAAATCTACTTATCAGTTATGATTTGCAACTTTTTTGTGGTTGTGATTTCTGTGTGGCTAAAAATTAAAGTATTACAAGGTTTGAAAGTATTAAAAAACTTATCTAAGCTTGTGTTCTTGCTTCTGAGAGAGTCACATGTTTTCATGTGGATAGTAGTGACGCGAAAACGCCTGCAAACCGAAAGTAAACAACCGTCAACTTAGCTGACAACACCTCTAACTAAAAGTCAATTCCTTAATGGTCTTTCAAGCTAATAAGACGAAAGTCTATGAATTTGCTGCAAAAATATAGAAGTCATCAGTTCATTCAAATGGAAATGAGCAATGCAGAGTGTTCGGCATGAAATAACTTCATTACAAGACCGACCCGAAGAGCTCACCTCTACAGGGCTCCTTAGGTCTCTAGATTAATGTGATCTTAAATGAAATGATGCCATTTCCCTTACGTTTTTGGACGATGAAACAAATTAGACCATCTGCAAGGAGACAGGTAAAGAACCTGGTGAGAAATAGAGAAAAACAGTACATACCAGCTCCAGTGAACTTTAGTAGGTATACATTCCAAGAATAAAGAATACCGCGCTTCAAGTAGATAGGAGTAACGGGAACGGTTGACCCGCGCATGTGACACAAAAATTACTTCTTTCACCAGAAAAATAAGTTCCATTTCTGCCGATAAGGACACACGATTTTGAACTTTAATTTCTTCCTTTAAAGCGGCGCTACACATGGCGCTACACACTAGCTGAGAGGTTATATTTATGTTTGGATGCTGAATGCTGAATGGTGGTCCGTGAACTGTTGGATGATTATTCTTCCTATCACCCGCGTTGCCATAGAATAAAGAGACTAACGTAGTCTATTTATTCTCTTGGTCCATGCTCGTGCCTCGTGTCTCGTATCTTCGCGTGTGTTTCGTGCGAATTTGGTATTAATTTTAAAGTGCCAAGTGAACCATATTATATGTCCATGTATATGTGAACGAAAGCGCAAAATGAGTGTAAGTGTATTTGGTCTTTCTTTAAATCATAAAATTATCCCCTCTGCAGGCCCATCCACATGTGAGATCACTGAATGCCTCGGGGAGATCTCCGGAATGTGTCAAATAGGCCCCAAGTTTATCCAACTCAATTCTGACTATTGCTCGACGAAAAAGAGTAAACCTTCATTTAATTGATTTGCCAGGTTGAGGATAGCCTATTATCCTCAAGTATCACATTTCCCCGGAGAGTAGGAATCTGTATCGCCTCAGACTAAGTTGTGGCCTATTTTGGTCATTTCGTCCTTTCCAGCTACGCAACAGGAGGCCTGTTGAAATAATTCTGTAATTGGCATTCGAATACGGCAAAATTTAGGTGTATTTCATTGTAGCTGCAGGTCTCATCCATCAAGTTGGCAGCTGTTCACTCCTGACTGTCAACGAAATCTAGTATTTGAGCATGGTGTCATGGCACCTTCGGTCAGTCGTTCTTGGCAGCGGCGCAGCTGTCTGTTATCGGACAGTGAACAATTACTAACTTATTTGACGAAACCTGTATGTTCAGCTGTATAAGAGGTGGACCTCGTGCATCGTATGTCGGGACAAATGTCAGAAGTATGCCAAATTATCCAATTTTGTCAGGAGTGCAAACGTCAAACTTCAGCAATAAGGTGGCCATCAGCTTGTGACATTACTCCAAACATACGATGCTCCTGGTCTAGCACAACTAACTTAACATCTAGAATGGCTACTATAAAAGAGGTGTAATGCGCATGGAGCAGTTACCTTGGGTTGGAGGAGAGTGGGAACCCAAATAAAGCTAACCTCGATCTCCGTTCCCGCCGCGTTCCGCCTCTGAGCCGTGCATGTGAAAATTCACACTTCTCTAAATTGTAACTATTTGTTGAAATACCCTGGAACTTCCTGTTTTTGGGTACAGAAAACCCTGCTAAGTTAGCCCCCTACACTATCTTTTCATCCAAATCGATTTCATCAACAATATAAGGCAATATTTGACCTGTGATTTTCTTGTACTTAAATGGCAAGCTGCGAGGATAGAGGATATGGTTCTGCAGGGATTCAGTCTAGGTTTTCCGCTGCCTGCTGAATTCATCATATAGCGTTCGCCAACCTTTGATGAGTTTGGCCGTCATCAATCAATGTAGCGGCCAATTCAAATTAGACGATGGATCCTTTGCTAATATTCATTGGATCCATCAACTTTCATGCCTCAATTTTATGGTTTGTCAGGATTTGGTTTGCCAATTTTTGGTCGGCTTCTGGAGTAATCCCAATCATTTAAAACTCAGTTTTTCCTGAAAATGCCACTTCGAGTCTTCGCTGTCAACTTCGAAAAAATTTGAAAACTTTTAGTCAGCCATTCTTATGTGGTTAGTTGGTGTGCAAGGATGTGTAAAAAAATTTGAAAGGTTTTCGAGTCGGTCAAGCAACCAGTCTCCACAATTTTGGATGATATCCCATGAAATGACCTTGTTTAGTGGCATGAAAAAAAAGCAGTTGATATTACTGATAGCACTTTTAATCTAGACGGAGTGAGGGTGTACATACATTTGTCTGTCGATTTTTTATGGGCATTGTCATTTCAGGGCCATTCACGACGAGAACGCAAACGTCAGGCCAAGGAGCCAAGATCAAGGACGGGAAGGTATTACAAGCGACATAAAGCTGGGGGAGACGATGAACCCGCACTAAGTTCTTCTTCTGACTCTTTAATTGATGAGCCCTTTTGTCCGCAACAACATACAGCTGGGGAAGACGATGAACCCGCATTACGCTCCTCTTCTGACGCTTCGATTAATGAGCCCTTTTCTCCGCCACACCATAGCAGCCCCTACAATAGCGGGATAACGGATAACAAGGAATCCTTAGTCGATGTTTCTTTTCCGGTGTCAAACATTGAGGTCAGCTTCTTCGCTGATCAGGGAAGTGATGTTAATGAGCCGGATGCTTCTACTATGGCACAAGAAGAAGGTTTTCAAAGTTATTGCATCATTGATCCTTTGCCGAGTGATGTGGGTGATTTTGACGATTCTCAGCGTGAAATTGTTGACATCTCTGACGTTTTACTATCATCTGATGAAGGTGAAGTGGATCTAAGAGATGGTGATGATGATGAAATAGACCAATTTTTTAATTATTTGTCGAGTGAAAATGTAAGTGATAATTCTTCTCCTTCCGTGTCCGGAGTAGGACAAGGAGCTGTCAGTGACGATGATGATTCAGGCGAATTTGTTAATTACTGTGAAAATCAAGAGTCACCATCATTTATGGAGCCAGACCCACAATTAGCTGAAGTGATTAAGTTTCTCAGAGAATGGTCGGCGGAGAACTCTACTGCACTTGTGGCTTTGTCAAAATTGGCAAAAGGTCTTAAACAAACCCATCCTGTGTGCTTCTACAATCTCCCTGTGGACGGTAGAACTATTATGGGAACTTATGTACGTAAACTAGATGTGAAGAAGGTTCCGCCCGGGGAATACATCCACACCGGGATCCAGGAACAACTTGAATTTGCTGCATCCCTCATCCCTGAAGATGTCAATTCATTTGGATTAATTATCAATATTGATGGCGTCAAAATTTACAAACATACAAAATCATCGTTATATGTGATTCTCATGACTATTCCGACCTGTAAGTCTTTAAAGGGCAAAGTATTTCCAGTGGGTCTCTATTATGGTCGAGGCAAACCCGGTCGTATGGATCTTTTCCTCAAGCCATTCATCGAAGAGATGATAAAACTCCTAACTAATGACCTTTGCATAGACCAAAAAATAATCAAAGTAATGCTGTTAGGTTTTTGCTGCGACACTCCGGCAAGGAGTGAAATATTGGAAACAGCTGGGCACTCTGGTTTTCACAGTTGTTTTAGATGTACCACTAAGGGTAAGAGTGTGAGCACTAAGATGAGCAGAGGAGCTACTCAAGGCCAGAAAAAAAAGCAAGGTAGGGGAAGCAAGCGTGTTTTTCTTGATTTAGACGCTCCTGCAAGAGATGACCTCACTTTTCGTAATAAATGGTATCCAAAACATCAGCCAGCAAAACGTCCATTGACACCCTTGGTCCAAATTCCTGGCCTTCACTTTCCACGCTCGTTCATATGTGACTCTATGCACCTCGTCTTCATCGGAGTAACCAGAGCGCTCCTTGCATCTCTGTTCTTGGCTGGTCCCTACATGTTGAAGCCATCTCTGCGTTTGCAAGTTCAAAGGAAACTGGAGGAGTGTATTCATTTTATTCCATCTGATTTTCAAAGGAAACCGGCTGACATAAGGAATGTTGGAGGGTGTAAAGCAACTGAAAGTCGCCTCTACCTTATGTACTTAGGACCTGTCATATTGAAAAATTCTCTTGACAAAGAGAGATACATTCACTTCATGGAATTATCAATTGCAATTAGGATATACCACCATGCATCATTCTGCGCTGATGATGGGACAAGAAAATTTGCTGGAGAATTACTGAGACATTTTGTTTGGCGATATCCTCAACTGTATGGAGAAATTAATGTTTCACACAATGTTCACACTTTGCAGCATCTTCCTGATGACATAGAGTGGTTTAAAGATAGTATTCCTGATTTCACACTTAGTGATATTAGTGCCTGGGCACCAGAAAACTTTAACCAAGTTTTTCGCCGGTTCACCCGTGGATATTCCAAAACATTGCAGCAAAACATTAGAAGGCTAGGAGAACTTTTCCAAACAGATTTTTGGCGCAATAAATACAAGAAAACAAGTGCAGTATCAGAAGTTCAATTTGAAAATGAACACAAGTCTGGGCCACTGCTCATTTCTCTCAAGGGGCAGCAGTTCAAGAAAGCAAGTTTCCCAAATTTCCAACTGTGTGTAAATCAGGCTGATTCGACTTGTGGCACAGAAAGCGGTGATGTAATTGTTGTCTCAAACTTTGTCAGTGATGCAATCACAAAGGAAAAATTTGTTGTTGGAAAAAAATTTGAATTAAAGAGTGAATTTTTCAACGAGCCATTGCCAGAGAGCAAGAGACTTGGGATCTACAAAGTTGCAAGACTGTCAAGCAAAGTTGATAAATGGCCAGTTTCTTCTATAACATCTAAGTTTATCAGACTCCCGTACGTAAAAGATGAAACTATCCCTCAACAGTTCCAGCAAAAACAATTTGTCGTCCTTCCTATTCTCCACTCTGAAGCTGGGCCGACCACTTCTTAAATCCACCGTCTCGCTCAAGTCATGTGAGTACTCACCGTGTAAACTTTGTATACACTTTTTCCTCTGTATTATGCGACTAAATTGCTTACTATGCAGTGCTTACTATCTTCCAAAATTCATCAGGACATAACTGACTGTCTCATTTGATGCGTAGTGCTTTATTAATTCTTTTGATATGCTTTTTTGCCCTTGATAGGAGATAAGACGAAGATAATTTTAATTGTATGAGTACTAGCTTGAATATTGTTTGCGGTTTATAGGCGTGTTTGCCAGTGTCTTGTTTTTTCACCTCTATTATTTTTAGTATTATCGTATTTTGCCTTGGATTTGATTAGTCTGTCAAGGGATGGATCTATTTTATCTCTCTCCACCTCCATCCCCCGCTTTTCCCCCTATTCTAATAGCTTGCAGGTTGATCTCATCCCCATTCAACCCGTCTATTGTAAACTGCTTAGCAATTTGCTCTGCAAATATCAACAGGCCGCTCAGCCTAAGAAATGGAAGCATTGAAAGCACTTGAAAGCTGAATGCCTTACGCAGGGGTGCAAAACTTCTTCGACCAAACGACCTATCTGGTCGCGGTCGGTCGCAATAAAAATGTGAAGGCCGCCGAAAAGGGGTTTTTGAAATGTGAAGGCCGTCAATGGTGTGGAATATCCAAGGTTTAAGGTGCAAAAAGGGAAAAGAAAGTTGAATGCGCTACTTTTTGTCGTTGTAATTTTTTTTATCTATTTTAAACCTCAGTACTATCAGTCAATATCTTAGGATTGACAGGGGATGATAATCTCCAAAATCCAACAATCTGAGGATTGTCAAAAATGGTGGAGAGTTTGGGGATTAGCAACCCCTATGGATTGATTCAATATTTTTTCGCTTCTATGTAGTTTAGTTAATGGCATTAGTTAATCTTTTCCTTTCAGCTTTTTCTAATTTGTACAGTCTTCAGGTTTCCTTGTATTTTGATGTAAGTTATTTAGCTGTATCACATCCTCATTTGCTGAATTCTTGGCCGTAATAAATCAAATGGGTAAACGCCTCTGCTGCTATGAAAACATTTACTCACCCTGCTTTTTAATCTTTCACCTCTGTCTTACTACTTTCATTAGGCCAAAAATGTGTGCACATTTTCACTGCATTTATTGAAGAGAAAGCATTGTTTCCTCTTCTTTTCTTTTTTTTTTTTCTTATTTTAGAAACAACATTCTGGCCTCAAATTTCTTTGCACAGGTAGAACCTTTGGTAAACTTGCCTTGCACCAGGTTCCTTTTTTCAAAATGCTTTCATTCAATCTTTTTCACAAGGACCTTCATTGCCTATTGTTTTGTCATTCATACTGCTGGCAGCTGGGAACTTTTGCATTTAATGATGAACTTAATTTAAAATTCTACATTTTATCTCGAGCCATAAATTGCATGGTGAAGATTTTAGCACCTCAAATACCATAACTCTCTATGCCTGACACCTTGAGTAATCCTAAATTTTATCTCTTGAGACAATACAAGTACGGTGACAATTCTAGCATCATAAATATCACTGCTTCTCAGACACAACTTATTGGGTAAGGATTTTTAAGAATTTTCATGTGAAAAAGAGAATCACGGCCACCTTAACCTTTTGATATTTTTTGCATAGCTATATCTTTGCTTACATAGCTACAATCTCTTTGCTGGCATCCTCGTCAAAGCTGTCTCTGTATTATTATTATTTATTCATTTTTGATTTGCGGTTTCAGGAAATCAGTAGTGAAACAGCCCAGCAATGGACCCTTATCTCATTCAAGGAGGATGGAAAAGACTGTTATGATGCCGTGCCAAGTAAATGGGTCGATGATGAAAATTCCGAATGTGTGTATCCAGACCCAGACAAGACGTCACTAAAAGATCTTAATTCTATGGCCCTAAGGTGTGTTGAGCCCAGATCCGAAGGTGCTTCGTGGATCACGCTTAACAATATTCAAATTATTAAGCAACCGTACTGTAAGTATTATTAATTATTGATTTCACTCAACGTCAATTTTTTTTACAGATGCTAGCATTGTTCATGAAATTTTTGTCAAGCTTTTCAATTTTTAGTTACTGTTGCTTTAACATGGTACCCACTGCATTCGCTAATGTTTCACATACTGCATTCTCATATTCACATGAGTATGTGACGCTAACATTTTCGGTCTGCATAACTATCCTAGATTACGTTGGAAATTTGGCATAAATGACAGTGTAGACCTAAAATGATACAGAAGGAAGCACAAAGTCCTACCCTCAAAATTTTCATAATGGCGGGCGTTCATCTCCATTTTCATTTTCCCCCTATTTAAACACATTTAAATATCCTGAAAATGAAACTATGTTTTGCCCAACATAATTGTTCTCCAGCAAAAATAGGCTCGCTTTATTTCTTTAAAAGCGGAGTGGATGTAAGGAGTAATACTTGCAGAGTGAATGACCAGGATGTAGGGGGCAGAGCCCCCTGACCACTTGCAATGGCTAGTGCATTCTATAAATATTTTGGATGGCAAGAGTGATTTAATCAGGCAACAGTACCCCCTGAGAAAGACTTTACGCAATACAAATAATTTAGATTTGATCTGTTACTGTAACTTATTATGTATCCTCAGTAGTATTTTAAGCTTTAAACTTTTTTTTTAAATTTGCAACCTTCAGAAATTTTATTTTCTTTTTCTTTTTTCCAGGGAATTTTGACAAGTGCCGTAAGGACATGGTTCGGTTAACGAATAAAAAAAGAACAGCCGAGGAAAGTGAAGCTGAAAGAGCAGGCCAAAAACGTCGAAGAGTGACTGACTACAAAAAACTGTTGCAACCCACAATCGATTTTCCAGTCCTCACTGGTAAACCAGCTTCCAAAGCCATCAACCAAAGCTTGAAAAACCAAAGTCAACAACCAGGTGATGATAATAATCTCTCCAGAAGTTCTTCAAAACAGAAGTCTTTCAGTCAGGATCCTGGTCAGAAATGTAGGTCTTCAACAAGTGGCAAAGGTAGTGAGAAAACACATTCGGATTCAGCGAAAACTTCCGCAAACATCTCAGGAAAGTCTGTCAAACCCTCCAACAGTTCTAAGAACAAAGATACTCCACCTAAAAGTAGCGCATCACAATCCGCAACAGATGGAAAACTCCAAATTTCTAAGGGAGCGTCTACGAATGTTGACCCTAAATCCTCAACAGGTGCGACAGGTTCAAAGAACAAAGTTACTCCACCTAAAAGTAGCACATCAAAATCCTTAACAAGTGGAAAACTCCCAATCTCAAAGGAAGCATCTAGGGATGTTGATCCTAAATCCTCAACAAGTGCAACAGGTTCAAAGAACAAAGTTACTGCACCTAAAAGTAGCACATCAAAATCCTTAACAAGTGGAAAACTCCCAATCTCAAAGGAAGCATCTAGGGATGTTGATCCTAAATCCTCAACAAGTGCAACAGGTTCAAAGAACAAAGTTACTCCACCTAAAAGTTTCACATCAAAATCTGTCACAGGTGGAAAACTCCTAATCTCAAAGGAAGCATCTAGGAATGTTGATCCTAAATCCTCAACAGGTGCAACAGGTTCGAAGAACAAAGTTGCTCCAACTAAAAGTCTCACATCAAAATCCGTCACAGGTAAAAAACTCCTAATCTCAAAAAAAGCATCTGGGACTGTTCATCCTACATCAGCAAGTAGCGTATCTTCAACAGGTCCAACAGATACACCATCAAATTGCAATAAGAAAGCTGCAAAAGTGTGCTGCCCGGCGCAAGGCGATGACCACAATTGTCCGTGGGCTGCAAATGGGAGCATTACTCTGGAATCGCTGGCCCAAAGCGTCTGCCTTATCTCAAGTAAGTTTTTCAGTTCGCTCAATAAAATTAGGAATATACCCTTTTGCAATATCTGCAGTAGCAGTTGACTCGGAAAACTTTACCACAGTTCAAAAATTTTTTTTAACAGGGCAAAATCATAAAAACCAATGATTGTAATAGTTCAAAATTAGTCAGAAAATTGTTCCAAAACCTGCGAATTTCATGACATTTTTGGTGCAGCTGTGTATCGTCCAAGAAAGTGCGAGAGATCAAATAAAATAAGTGGAAGAATACTATTGAAATGTAATGGGAGGTGGGAGAATTTTGTATTTCTTTCTAACCGGACTAAACCATTGCTTTCTCTTTAAAATGTCATTTGCTTCACATGTGGTTGCTTGTGCAGAGGACATTTGAATTGGGTGCAAAATAGTTGTGAAAATTGAAAGATTTGAAACTGCAATTCTTTCTCCTTTTATCTTGGTAAAATACTCTTTTTGTTTTTCTTCTTTTTTTGGTTTTGTTTTGTTTTTTGCTTATCTGCGCACAATTCTAACAGCCTCATTTGATTTTAGAGTTTCAAGTTATCGGTCACAAAGAGATCATGAAAAAGCTGGAGGAAACCCCTTCTACCGCTAAACATATCGCTCCCAGAAGAGTCATCAAAGAGGAGGATGTTGATCTCAAACTCTTAGAAAACCTGCCTCTGGCGAAAAATAAACACATGAAAGACCTAAATGAGAAGCTGAAATCTCCCACCGTCAAAGATAAATTTGTAAGTATATACCGGTATTACGAATCATGGCTTTTACTTTTTTTTCATCTGCCTAAATTCAATGGAGTCCATAGTTATGTCTGTTGTACTTACGGCATTGAGGGGATGCAATGGGGAGGGGGTTGTATCAACTCTGCCCTGGATTTGAGGCAGAAATCAGTGAAAGCTGTAAGTTCATCTTGAGAATTTTATGGAAAAGCAAAGATAATGTGTTCCGTAAGCAGTTTATGCCGTTGGTGTGTTATCTTTCTCCTCACAATGCTAATGAGTATTGTCAAAATGGTTTTCGTCATATAAGTATCAAGTGTCTCTTGAATCTTAAAAGAACAATAAGGGCAAATGAATTCAAAAAGTTAAATTTTGCCCTTTCAGTTTTACACCATTACAGTAGCAGGGAGTCAACAAAAATTGTGGAGAAATTGTGTAAATCTTGCCAAAAACTCTTAATTGTTGTGTATTTAATATTAACACAAAACCAAGAAAATCAGTGGAAAAGGAAGGAAATCCTGTCTCAAGTATATTTCCTGCCTGAAGAGAAACTAAAATTTAATTTTCATGCGACTTTACTGTAAAATTTTATCAAAAAATATTTAATAATCTTGTTGCTTCACTTCAAAATTTTATGTTATCATGCTTTGAAGGAGGTCTTCTTTTTTATACATTCTGACTCAATTTCAATTTCTGCTTTGAGTTTTTTCTCCTCCTTCTGGACTCACTACTAACGAGGCAAGTTTTGATTTCCTTTTAACAAAGATTTCAGAGGAAGGATTGAAATTTAACTTTAAAACTAGTGTCTCTCCTTTCACTTTTTTAGATAGCAACACTCATCAGGAAAAAGGTTACCAAACCTCTGCTGTATCCTAATTACACTGCTCGTTGCGTTATGATTAACCTTATAGCACCATGCAAGACTGAACTGTTCACATGGGACGGGAAAAAAAGAGGTGGCGTGGTCAAAATAGGATTCAAAAAAATGGAATTTAAGGATGTTGTTTTTGGTAAGTAATGTATATTTATTTTATTTACTATTCAAATTTTAACTAATCATCTCTATTCCTAATTTCATCTCTCCTGTTTTTTGGATAGACACGTGAAAAGAAGAAACACAAAACCCAGTAAGAGTAAAAGCGCCATCAGCTGTTGTTCATATTGTGAATGGTGTTTCTCACTGTAAAAGAACTTATATGCCTTTGCTTTCAAGACTTTCAATTGGGAAGTTTTCTATAAATTTTGATCTTATTTTCAGGACAAGAATAGAGATTTTGCACCTTCTGATTTTTAGATTTGATCCTTTTGTCATAATATATTTATTACCGTTAATATTTTTCCTAAAAAGTAACCAAGGATATCCTCATGCTCAACTCTCTCAGTAGTTTCCATTTTTAACTGAAATTTATCAGATTTCAGACCCCTGCAAATTTTCCATTTTTATTCTGAGGCTACTGCATTCCCCATTCAACGAAAGAAACAGTTGCCCTATCTTAGCTACACCTGATACCGCTTACCAAGTTTTGAATTTCCACTCTTCACTAGTCAAAGGAAAGAGCCTCTTTACCTAAATGCTTCTGTAAATGGCAGAAAGCAAAGAATTCTAACTCTCGCTGAAACAGTACCCAGTTGTGGAGTAATTTGACTGCATCATTCAACGTCTAATCACACAAGAAGTATCCCTAATTATCCTTCTTGAAATTTTTTAGCTACTTTTCCTCAGTAAGTCAGTAAATATTTTAAGAACTCAAACCGAAAATTTTGATTTTTCAGAAATTGTTAAGTACCATCATTACCCCAATGATTTGGATGAAGGTGCCGTAGCCTTTTCTGTTGGGCAATGGTTCTCTCAGGAGGCCAACAAGTTTAAAACCGCATCGTGAGTTTTTATTTTTGTCCCTAGGTCCTTTATTGTTTTAATTAAATTTACCTGTTCGGGAAAAAAAAGAAATTGGATATTTTTGAAAAAATAATTACTCAGCAGTTCTACGTTATCTCATTATGAAAGTGTTCTGGGAAGAAGAGAGGAAACTGGGTGACTAAATTTATGAACACATCATTAGTTTTGACTATTCATGAAGAATCTTTCGGTTTGACCCTTTGCACTCAAATTTTTTTTAAGGTCACCTGCCCCCAACTCTGATTTAATTTGGCCGAAATCGCGATAAAAATCAGCGTGAGAGCAAAGATTAACAAGAGGTTAGAAAACGAGCGATGGCTCCCCAGTGACACCTAGCGGTGAAATTTGGAACTCAGGTGACTCAAGTAGTTCCGTAGTGTCACCAGAGAGCGCAGCAGGTTTCCATGGCCATTATTTCGGAAATTTTGTCGAGCACAGCTCGACACCTGAGCGGAACCCCTGAATCAATTTTGTCGAGTCCTGCTCGACACCTGAGTGGAAAGGGTTAAATTTCCTCCTATGAAATAAATTGAAAAACATTTCATCATCATTAAATTCGATACGTCAAGCTAACATTCACCCAGAAGTTTTTAGTTAACAGTAATGCCAATTTTAATTGAAGGTCTGGCCAGATAAGATGGTTTTCTAATTCTCATTAAATTACTGTTATGCAGGAAGGCACCAGAAGTGTCTATAATAGAAGAGCTTGAAGAAAGTGACGATGATAGCTCTGCCCATGAGAGTGGTGATGATGGCCATAACAGCCATGATGACGGCGAACAGACAAATGATAATGATGAAACCGATAGTGACGGCGAACAGACAAATGATAATGATGAAACCGATATTGACGGCGAACAGACCAATGATAATGATGAAAACGACAATGACAGCGAACCAAAAGACTGTGATGATGGTAGTGATGGGGACACCATTTTAGAGATTACCAGGTATGCATTATCATATGTGGCATGTTGTAGAATCCTGTTTCCTGAATCATGTTTCTTATTGAATGACATAAGAACATGTTAAAGTAAAATCAGTTAATCATTACTTGTTAACAAACGTAAGAGGAATTTTGCAGGAAAAACTCAAGACAACCCTTGCTGAAACTCTACTAGTGTAACGATTGCCCTCTATCATACAGGGATGCTGTAACTTCCCAAGCACGTGACCAGCCCGGTTGTGTGTTGGTCGCTTGAAATGGGAGAACCCCTGCGAGAATGGGAAAAACCGGGGGGAGACTCCTTGAAAATAAGATGAAATTGGAGAATCCTGTCTGATTTTTGCAAAATTTTCCCTTTTATTGGCTGTCCAATTGTTTTGGGTTAAAAGTTTAGTTTTTTTTTTGTCTTGAGGGGAGGCGATCATGAATTTTGGTTACAATAAGGGGAGGCCAATTGAGTCTAGCGGAAGGCTAGGAACTTTCTGCACCCCTGCTATTGCCTATTCTTATTTTCTGTTTAATCATTTTCAGAACGAATTCTCAAAAGAACTTCGAGGACAGTCCATCACTTATATCCAACAATATGATGACTGATATGTCTGGAGGCGAAGACTCATCTGATGTGATCTAGGAATCGTACCAACCTATCGTACCAATTGCTCCAACCTACTTTTTCTTTTAAAGTGTATTTAGTGTAGTTTTCTTCTAGAATTTCAATATTTCAATTTTAACTGCATTTTCTAAGTTTTTCAACTTTTATCTGACAATGACATTTTATTATTATTCCTAACATTTAAAATGTATTCCTTTTTAAATGTATTCCTTCTTGCCCAGGGTGTTGTTTGTTTTCAAACTCAAACTGGGGGCTCTCTGCGTACCCCGATTTTTCCCGAAGTTTAGGAAAAGCCTATTGACATGCAGTTCGGGTGACATGAAATTTAATGTTATTATTATCCGCGAAAGCTTTCTTTAATTTATCATAGTCCTTTTTACTTTTTACAATAACCTTAATTTGAGATTTATTCACCATTTGCATTTTGATATCATTTACAATCGGATCTAAAAGTTGCTTTTTGAATAAAATTGGATTTCCTGTATCTGAAACAAAGAGTGGGGGAGGAGGAAAAGGTTTTTCTTCCTCATTCTCTGGTGCACTAAACTTGTTCATAGAATTTAATTGAGTCTGTTTGACAGTAACATTATCAATTACAGCCTTAGGCTGATAATTATTATTTCTTTTGTAATTTATACAAATAAATGAATTCTAAAATTAAAAAAAAATATTGTATACTATCATGCAAACATTTAATCCATTTTGTTTTCATTGTGTAACCCTCATTGCTTAAATTGATATATTTTGCATTTTTTACTCTTTTGAACATGAGTTCTACAGTGTACCCTTGATATTAATTATATTCGCTTTGTTGAAATTTTCTAAAACTGAATAATGAGATTTTCAACAAAGAACTTAATTTCATGTACGATGATTTTAAAGATTCTCAAGGATCATCGAGTATTGCTCAAGATCACCATCATTTTCCTTTTTTTTAGTAGAGTGAATACATAGTAGAAGGAATTTATATAAAGGTGTCAAAAGTGAACATTTGTACATCAGCTTTACATTTAACTAAAATTTATTATAGCTTTTTAACCTAACATTTTTTTACATAAAAATTATACAACTTTCATTACTTGAGGCCAAATAACTTTTTTTACATGAAGGCTGCATATTAAGGTGCTAAAAGTGAACGTTTATACATAAGCTTTACATAACAAAAACCATTTTTTAATATAAAAATTTTGCAACTTTCATAACTTGAGGACAGGTTTAACTTTTTTTTATATAAAAGTTAATTATAAATGTTCACTTTTAGCACCTTTGTATATATCCTTTATATACAAAAATGTATTTTTTGTATATAAAAAACTTTCTTGTAGGACGCTCTGCTACTAGGGAAGCTTTAAATAATAAAAAGAATTTTTTTTATATTACAATTTTACATCTTTCATAACTTGAGGACAGGTTTAACCTTTTTTTTTATATAAAAGTTAATTATAAATGTTCACTTTTAGCACCTTTGTATATACCCTTTATTTACAAAAATGTATTTTTTGTATATAAAAAAATAACTTTTTTGTAGGACGCTCTGCTACTAGGGAAGGTCCAAAAGAGGAAGAAATTCGATGTTGGGCACTGGCAGCGTGGCGCACTTTGCGATATATCGATTGATATGCCATCTAAACCTATGGAAAAGGATCGATAGACAGGGTCTTCGCAATGAAGACCTTTATAATCGAAACTTTACCATAGCTTCAAATGGGGAAATATCGATAATCGATCATTCACACCTCGCTACTGTTGGGCACTGTCAATTGCGTTGCTTAAGGCATATTGTCACCGAGGGTGTGCTGACATAGTAAAAGTTAGGATGCGATCATGCTTTGCACGGAGAAAAATACCTCGTGCGTGGGACCCTAAGTTTAGGTCGTATGGTTCTCTGAAGTTTTCAGATTGAGCATCTGAACACTTGAGGTCTAGCTGTCAAGGTTCGGATCACACATCTGAAACTTCAGTTCTTACATCTGAAGTACTTCAGATGTGAGAACCGAAGTTTTTCGGATGTAAGAACTGAAGTTTCAGATGTGTGATCCGAACCTCGACGGCTAGATCTAAAGTGTTCAGGTGCTCAATCTGAAAACTTCAGAGATCCATATGACCTAAACTTCGGGTCCCTTGCACGATAGGTTTTTTTTCCGTGTATTTTACTCCCGTACTAACCAAACTTTTGTGTCGAAATTTCTCTCCGCGTATGAGTTTGCAACGATGCTCACGTATAGTTATAACCGGGAGGCCCGAAAAACTTCGGTTCTCACCTGTAAAGTACTTCAGATGTAAGAACTGAAGTACTTCAGATGTCTGACCTGAACTTCGGCGGCTAGACCTTGAGTGTTCAGATGCTCAATCCGAAAACTTCAGAGATCCATATGGCCTAAACTTCGGGTCCCACGCACGAAGTTTTTTTCTCCGTGTGGAGGTCCCTCCAAGGGGGATCACGGGATTTCCCCGCAAAAGAAGAGGGGGTCCGAGGCGAGGGTCCGTCCTTAGAAAGGCTCAGACGTCTAAGCAGAAAATTGAATAGAAAGAGGTCTCCTTTTTTTGTTAAATTGCCACTAATCATCCGAATGGCTCCTAGGAAATCGTTTGACTGATTAAAAAGTGACTAATTTGATTTCAATTACATGAAAAGGGTATATGTCTATTAGTTTGCCAGACAAGACAGCCGTAAGTGTTACCTTCCAAAAAAACAAAAATATGATTTTTGTACAAAATTTCGGCCCAATCCAAAAAATGTCACTAATTACCAAAAACAAAAAAAAAAACCAGGCACCCAAAAAATATGATGGCAGTACCGTTTGGATTCATCATATAAAAGGAAATGATATCAAAACGGCCCAATTTTCTCTTTCATGCCCATGCAATATACCAAACACCCCAACTTGTTTCACAAAAAAAAAAAAATAAATAGATAAATAAATAAATAAATACCTATAAGGTATGAAGACCTGAACACGTTTATTGGATCCATCGCTTTAAAGGAGTATGATATCAAATCGGCCCAACTTCTCTGAAATATGCCCATCTCGGATCAATAATTTTTTTGAGACCTTCCGACTCATCGCTGAGGAGACACTGATCATTACTTGACCCTTAGTATATGTCCTTGTTTAGATGTCAAAGAGTTCCTTATGAGAACTGTAATGAATTTTTTTGCTTTGAAGAGATAAAATCAAAAAATCGTCATAAAATTGAAAAAAAAATTCGAAGAAAAAAAAAGGAATGGGCCGGCCGGCCGTACATACAAGTGGTAGATAATATAGGGTGATTATCGTCTCTCTTTCACATATACATGAACAAGTATCATCGTCAAAAGGAGGATCAGTCCTTCTTGAAATCGTCATTGAAAGATAGACTGAAAGATATTCACACATGAGTGAACAACTTAACAACTTTCAAGCAATGCCATATTCTTTGTTTGTTTCTGATAGAAGGCCTTACAAACTACTGAACCTTGGCGTATTATTGCGAATATTATGTGCCTCCTACTTACAATGCTTCTTTCTTAGCAACTTCATGGATGTTGGCAAGACCGGGTCGGTCACCCATGCCAAAATGTTGGGGCATACCAATGTATCTACATTTCCCCCTTTTTTTTGTACGTGCCGGCCGGCCCATTCCTTTTTTTTTCTTCGAATTTTTTTTTCAATTTTATGACGATTTTTTGATTTTATCTCTTCAAAGCAAAAAAATTCATTACAGTTCTCATAAGGAACTCTTTGACATCTAAACAAGGACATATACTAAGGGTCAAGTAATGATCAGTGTCTCCTCAGCGATGAGTCGGAAGGTCTCAAAAAAATTATTGATCCGAGATGGGCATATTTCAGAGAAGTTGGGCCGATTTGATATCATACTCCTTTAAAGCGATGGATCCAATAAACGTGTTCAGGTCTTCATACCTTATAGGTATTTATTTATTTATTTATCTATTTATTTTTTTTTTTTTTGTGAAAACAAGTTGGGGTGTTTGGTATATTGCATGGGCATGAAAGAGAAAATTGGGCCGTTTTGATATCATTTCCTTTTATATGATGAATCCAAACGGTACTGCCATCATATTTTTTGGGTGCCTGGTTTTTTTTTTGTTTTTGGTAATTAGTGACATTTTTTGGATTGGGCCGAAATTTTGTACAAAAATCATATTTTTGTTTTTTTGGAAGGATATCACGTATTTTTGGTATGACTTCTACGAAGTATCAGGCAAAGAGAGTTCCCATTTTAAATTTAAAAGTTGTTCCCGCGGGCGCGAGGCAGAGAGGAAACGACCCCCCCCCCCCCCCCCCCTCGAAAACGGCCCACCTTTTTTTAAGGAATTTCGTTCAAACCGCATGTCAATAATCTGTAATCGTTCTCGAGACATCAGTAAGGAAGGATCCATATTTTTGGCACACCCCTGTACGTCACAGAAAAAAAACTGCAGGTCAGTATTGAAATCGTGACAAAGTTGGGTCACTTGACGTAATGCCTAATTCTCATTGGCTACGAACGATAGAAACTACAGTAAAGCGCATTGACTTATAACGCAATCTAGGTCGCGCGGTAGGTAAGACAGCTAGCGGGGTAAATCAGGGTAAAGACGCGCCTTCCGCTTAGTGGATACATCCGGATATACGAACGAAAAGTACCCGTATCAGGCAACGGCACTGGCATGACAGGGCATTTCCATTGTCTCGGTCTCGGACTTGCTGGGTGTTGCTGAGTTGCCTATCGTCCCGCCTGAAGGGACTCTAGTCTTGCCGAAATTTCCTAATGCGCAGTCTAAGCCATCTAAGGAGGGCAGCTACTTCCCCAAACGGTATTTTACCAAACCAAATCGCGCATGGATATTTTATCAAACTTGAAACATCGGCAATGAGAGAGTATAAAAGGCCAAAATATAAACAATGTTTTGTTTGACTGGCAATGTTGCCCTTAAACGCTGCCAATTTGATGATAAATTTAATAAAAGTTCCGGAGTAGTTTCCAGGTTCCCTCTTTACGACGTCTTCTCAGTGTAATGAGAGATTTCTATGAGTGAGAGTGAGTACGTGACGTGTTTTCTTTAGGTGTTTCTCATATTTTCAACGCTTTTGATTTCCTTTTGAACCATATTTTGTGTGATTATTATTTTGGGTTTCTGAAATCTCAAAGAAAACCCAAAGGCGTAAATATTGCTGCCTAACCTCCATCCCAAGGATCACAATGATAATGATCGAATGATCCAACAATGATCACATCAATGACCACGGATCACATTCGTCATCAAGTTTAAACAGTATAATATTTCTCAATTTCTCAATCAATAGTGCTTTCAATTCTTACAAACAGAAGTGTGTTAAGTACTCAGTATCTTTGCAGGACGAAATGCCATTTCGTAATCTCTTCAGTAAACTCAGAACTCCAAAGGTGAACTTGTGTGATCCTTAGTGAGTCTGTTCCCATAAGCTCTAAAATTATATCTCCATCGTCTTCGAATAACGGTTATTAGACGTAGTACTAGTTTTCATGTCCAAGTTTCATTCTCCTCGTTGGGTATAATATTACTGAATGATTAATAGTGCTCTGAGCCTGAATCTTTGTGGTGGTCATTGTCACCGGGATTGCGAGTGACACTATTAGAATTAGATAGATCGATAGATAGGTACTTTATTTGGAAATAAATACTAAGAACAATTTATTTTTACTATTTCCACGTTGAGTTTGGATCGTGCTGTGGAGTTAGTGAAATGCAGATCAACATTCTTGCTGTCAACACCCAGTTCTTTTTGTGCTTCGTTTGCTGACTGTATTCATTGCTGTTTGAGTTAGGGTCATGAGTGTGACGATGTCTATCAAAAAAAGTTCATCAAAGCAAGTGTGCAACAGTGAGAATCCAAGATTCATTATCTCCCCGTCGAAGTGTTCATCAGCTGCTCCCATGTCTCCTAATACAAACGTACTTTGTTCTCTTTTCATACTCTGTGGTTAAGCTTCATGTTGTTGGCTAAAAATGTTAAGGGTCTTTCCATGCCAAATCAAACCAGTAATTTGACCTTACCCCCTGAAAATTGGATGTAATTTTGAACACTACTACTGCTCAGACTTGAGTTGGAAAACCTAAGTGAATCCCACCCTAAGGTCACAAGAAACGCAATTACTCAATGTGAGTAAAATGGCCCATTGATCATGGCTAGCCTCTCAATCGAGCAATATTCCTTCCGCATTCTGCGTTGTTCAAAGTGCAGACAACATGCAATAGCTGAACTGAAGCGCTGAGACTAAGATTATCATTTTTTCATGCTGCAGAGACTGTCAGGATTTTGTGTAGTACTTACGTGTTTTGACTGAAGTAGACTGTTGCGTTTTCATGAATGGGAGGTTTGAATTTACGTGTCAAGAAACACTAAATATCTTGATTAGGAGTTAATTTTAGTAATTCTCACTGCGCGAATCGTGTTCTCCATGAAATGTTAGTTCAGAAACATGTAGCAGAATGCTTAAGTAACTTTGTACCTTGCCTAATAGTCCATTACAATCTAGAGTACAGCATTATTTTGAAATGTCACAACTTCTAGGTACAAAAAACTTTAGAGTGATGTCAAGTTACGCTCTTTAGAATAAGTAAAAACAACTCTGAATGGTCTGTATTTTTACCTCTCCTCTAATCACTTGCTGGAAGATGCCGACTTTAGAAGGGGAGGAGGAGGAATTTATAATCAAAGACTTCAGTTCAAGATTTGAAAGAGGAGGTCAAGATATTTTAGGTAAAGAAACCCACTTTCGGCTGGTGCGTGACGCTTCAGTTATTCGACTCAGTTCCATTAATTGAGAAGCAATACCTAATCCATTTTGTATTCAGTCAGGAAAACATTCGTGTTGAAGGGGTGACTATATGAATAGAATCACCTGCCAGCATGACGCATCAGTGGCCTTGGTTTCATGATGAATGGTAAAAGTGTGCACCAGTTGATGTGTAAATCTGGATCCTTAATCGCCAACAATGAAAGTGATTTACAGTAGGATATACAGTGATAAGTGGATCGCTCCTTGCTCACTTTCATGGATGTTCTCCGGTTTCTCCTAAGTTCTGGTTATCCATTACAACTAATGATCATCATTAGCCTATATCGACCAGACTTTGGAGACACCCCTAGTAGCAGAGTTATATAAAAAATTTGTTTTTAAAAGTATAAACCGTAAATAACCACAAGCTAAAGAATATTCATTGTTTATGTAATGGATGTAAAGTTTTTTAGTTAAAAGTTTACTAAAAAACTTATTTTATTATGTAACCCTTAGTATAAAAGTTATATAACCAAATTCAAAGAGTGTATAAAATGAATTTTCATTATTCTTCCTGGCTGGTAGCGCACTCTAGTTATGAAGTGTGCAAGTTTTCATATGCGTTACTACCAGGTGGTGGATCATCGTAGAGTTGTGACTTACCTTAAATCCGCGGCCGTCCTAGTCGGGATTAGAACCCACACCTCGGGATGGAGTTGCAATCCGAAGTCCAGTACTTTACCACCAGACCAGCCAGGCTTGATATGAATGGGCCCCTAAATTCAATCTCTTAACTATCGCAGGCCTCTGAGTCCGTAATATTTTGTTTATTGACGGATTCTTATGATATTTTACCAGACTTTATTATTTATTATTTATTTATTTATTGTTTTTTATTTCATGATGTAATTTTTTCATTTTCATTTTTTTTAACTCTCTCTCATTTTTTTAGCTCTCTCTTTTTTTTAACTATCATGATTTTTAACTATCATTTTTTCTAACTCTCTCTATTTTTTTTAACTCTCATTTTTTTAACTCTCTCTCTCTCTCTATTTTTTAACTTTATAATTGCGTCTTTTTCCAGTTTTAATTATTTGGGCCTTTTTCTAGTTTGAATTTATGTCGATGTATTTATGTTATTTATTTATTATTATTATCATTTCCTTTTTTCTTTTAAATTTTTATAATATTAATTTAAACATTTGAAAAAAAATCAAAATTTTTAAAATAATATTTAATAATATTTTTAAAATATTAACAAAAATAATTATGATATACTTTAAAAATATTATAAAATATTATTTTAAAAATTTTAATTTTTTATATTTTTAATATCTTTTTAAAATGTTTTAAAAATATTCATTGATTGTATTTCAAAAGTACTTTTGAAAATATTTTAAAAATACATGAAAAACATTTTAAAAATATATTAAATTTCAATATTTTTAAAATATTGCTGTCTAACTGGGCAGGGTTATGAGCCAGACACGCTACCAACTGAGGTAACAGGGCTCCTCGGATTGTGTGCCGAGATATCCCCTTTTAACTCGTCTCGGAGCCATTAGTACCTCTAATAATACCTATCCCACGCAGTCTGAGAGTCGAGGGTGTTCATTGAAATGAGATCATCATCATCATTCATGAAAATGAGATAGGTTTACGTTAAAGTCATTCAGGTCATTTATATAACAGTTATAATAAGCAAATTAAGCAAAAGGATACTATGCGTATAAAGAAAATTTATAAAAACCCTTCCTCAATTATATAAATTTTATATAAACGTTATCTTCTGAAAATATGAATAATTATTTTCATGGGCATTTTATATAAAACTTATATACACGATATATAAACTTTAGTTAAAATGGTGATTATATAACCGGTATTAATTCCTTATACGTTTGTTAGGAAGGGGAAAGTGAATCATGCTACTAGGACCGATCGACAATCCTGGCAATCACCAGATTATCTAGCAAACCCTTGGCTGTCTGTCAGCAGCTGAAGAACCAAAGGAAACTGTCAGCACCAAAGGTACTAAAATATTTACTTATTCTATCGAAACTTTCATAACGAGTGAGAATAGGAACCGAACCGTCCCTTTTCAGGAAAATTGATCCAAGAATTAATTTTCTTGTAATTTGGCGTCAAACTCAGAGTAGAACTCACTCAAGATAAATTCTGTAAAATTTTCATCGGCAAAAGGGATGCAGAAAGTGCTCATCGGCTGATAGCAGAAAAAATTTGAAGACACCTAAAAGGGAGCAATACCCATAATCATGTGAAGGCAGAAGAAATCCGAGATTTTTCTCTTTCAAACACTATTATTTCTTGGTATGAGTGCTATTTTGTACACTTAAAGGTAAAAGGATTTTTTTTTCTTCATTAGCTTAAGCTTGATTTTCAAGATGGCTTTCAGTACTAAGGAAAGAGCTTCTCCTTCCAAAAAATTTCAAGAATTCAAGACTCTGGTAAGTAAAGGTGAGTAAAGATCGGCAGAAGTAAAGGACTGGAGAAGGTATATATTTGCAAATTAGCTCCTTTATTATAGGCCAATATTGTTGATGCAGGGGACATGTGTCATTCGTAAAACATTGCACAGTCTTGAGGCTCTAAGGCCTCACTGGTTGAGGAGAAACAGTCATCAATTTTTGTTATCTTTCTAATCATTTCATTTTTCAAATTATCATGTTGTCTTCGAGGAGGCGCTAATGACTCTAAATGTATGAATTCGCTCAAAAAAAGCGACACCCGGAACATGAGTAAGAAATATAAGGTCTTAGTTAGATCTAAGACTCCCTACCTACTTACAAATGATAGTGATCTTTCCAGATCTTCCCACTGCTTCACCCTGATAAAACGAAAAAGTTTGGACAAGAATTTCAAGCAGCGTAAGGCATAAAGGGATGAATAATCGAGCAAGACTCGGAAGTATTGACAGCCTGACAGTTCTGAGGCCTCCTTCACGGAAAAAATTAAATTGCTGATTTAACAATTCAGTTGCTAAAAAAAGTGACTGCAATGTTTCGATGTAGATTTTACGACCAGAAAATGTTACTTTAATCACTATTGTGAGCTAATTTAACCGCGGGGGTGGTTAAGTAGCATTTTCTGGTTGTAAAATCTACATTGAAACATTGCAGTCACTTTTTTTAGTAATTGAATTTAAATCAGCAATTAAATTTTTTCCGTGTTGGCAAGGATAAGTACAAGCTTCCTCTTAGGATGCAGTTTTGACCGTTAAGACGGCCTCATTTTGGCGGTTCTACTCTTGACTGTAGCCACCCCAGGTCGAAATACTCGCTCGAATATTCCTTTTTTGCCCTACACATCCCTTAAAGCTGAAAACGGCCGTACACAAATTACGTGAGGCACTTAAGAGGGGGGGGGGGGGATGTCATTAACAGCCTTACACGGCGCCTTACGTGGGGAAGGCCTGAGCCTTACATAAGATTTCCAGCCTACATCCCAGGAAATTGCAAAAAAAGTCAGTCGAGCCTTACATAATTTTTAGAGGAGGGGGAGGGATGCCTTTCGGTGCCTTATGAAGGAGGGAGGGGGAGGAGGGATGCTTTATGAAGGAGGGAACGGGGGTCTAAAAATCGGAAAAACTGCTGTGCGTAATGAATGCTCCCGATAAGAGAGGTATTTCAGAAATTTTGTATCACATCCTCTTCATTTACAATAGTTTTCAAGAAAAGAAAGTAGTATACACAGCCATGCGGAAATTTTTTGACGAATTTTTTAAACTCTCAACCTCATTCTTTGCCAAAAGTTGACTTCGGTACATTGATCAGGATAAGGCCTTCATGTGTTGAATCTTCAGATTCATTCCTTTTTTTTTTCTAGTTGCCCTTGTTTGGATGAAGATCTGTTGGTTTTTTTTGGATTTATCCTCCAATTTGCGACTATTTACCCGGCCCGGATGGGCATGGAATCCCTGAAAAACTCCTTATTTCCCCGGAATAAACGCAGACGCATTATTCCGGAAGCACGTTCGACCGGCAGTTTCCCGCTGGTCCTTCAACGACGAACAGCGGTGCCAACACAATTGCACCAGCATTGTTTAGTATCTTCCTGGTTTTTGTTTCCTACGTAAAATACATCAATTTTTTTTTTTACTTTAATCGAATTCATTATGACCATGAATTGATAAAATTAAAGTGCGTGATCGTTACTTCTCAAAAAATGTATATCATTGCTTGTTTTTCTATAATATAGCATGTGCTCAAGCGGCTATAGTGGCAGCACTGTTCGTCGTTAAACTTCGAACGGCCGGCCGGACGTAATTCCGGAATAATATGTACGTCGGCGTTTATTCCGGGGATTGTACTTACGAGTCTTTTTTCGCGGTTTTCATGTCTTACCAGGCCAGATTTTTCTCTGCTGAAAATATATTAAGAAAAATATAAATAATAAAAAGTAAAACATATTTTGAGTTTCGTGGCGCCTACAATCCGCAATTCCGCAAAACATAAATCTTAATATAATGAGGTACGACAACATCGGCATTTCACGGTAACTGTTGACAATTTGAATCGAAAATATAAGAATTTCTAATGTTTACGTCTCCGGGAAGGTATTTCATAAAACGACACCAGCGCCCTCTTTCTTGGTTAGGTGTTTTCTTGGGTATTTTGGTAAAATACCGTTTGGGGAAGTAGCCCACCTCCATCTAAGCCATAGATAGTGCAGTGCATAGAGAGGTTATGATAATTATGTTATTGTTTCGTTTGGAAATTTTGAATCGGGTTTGAGCAAAATAGCATTGCAATTTCAATTTCTCCTGGCTCCTGTCTCTTTTTCTATGTCATATTATTTCTGAAATTAATAACAATATAACTTCTTGAATGGTTTTCTCATTGTACGCACGAAACATTTTCAATTTTATGCTGCCACGAGGAATAATACTTCCAAATGTGACCATTCTTGATTTTGAATGATTCCTTCTCTCTCTAGGTACCTTTTTCGTTGTGAGTGAGTTTTCTTTTATGATTCTCTGATTACTGAGGGCACAATGCTTGGGCACAATGTGCCTGAAACGAAAAGTTGCTACTTACTTGTTTACTATGTGCATTCCTATCCAGACATCATATGAAATCATCTTGGTACTTGCGTTAAATCTTTCCGTTCATAAGGAGATGGTATACAATAAACTTTAGTTGTGATGACATAAATTTTCTCAACTGCATGCTGATTATTGAAACTATGTCAGTACGACAAGGCAAGACAGCCCTATCTTAACCGTGCAATATATCGCATTTCGATCTCTTATCAGACTGCTTCAAACTTTCAATAATCGGCCTGCTGCAATGAAATCCTTTTATAGCTTTCATCATTATGATTCTCCATTTGGCCATTCTGGTCAACTAGAGTCCACAAAGACACATTGACTTTAAACGCGCAACAGGGAAAGGGAGAGTGCCAGTTTAACTAATAATGGGTTTATTTTCAATGATAAAATTAACCAGTCTATTTACTGTCACACCTTCAAAGTGGGTGAATGTGTCAGGCAAGAACCCTGATAATCAACAACTTCAGAGCTGCTCTTAATATAGGACTTCTATGTAATGTTCCATCTCCTGTGTACAGTAGGCACAAAACCAGGATTTACATTAGAGGCATCTCCTGTGTTAAGGGATACCTTTTATGTCTTACATTATCCAACATTTTTTTTTGGATTCATGGAACTAATGATAGAATGCAAGCTAAATTCTGCAGCTCAGTGCAGGACCTCTATCATTTACGCTGCTTATACCTAGTTATGCCTGCCAGGTCCTTTGACCACTCGAATCGCAATTTCTCCGAGCTCCAATTTCATCATCAGTAATAACATTGCAAACGCGTGATACCGTCTCATAAAGACAGTAAGCAAAGTAAGTATTTATCAATATTTTTAGTTTCATGAGAGATGTCTCTAAAGCTATGGCATTCTGTATCTTGAGAAATGTGACCAGTTCACTCGTCATTGGAAAAGATAAACAGTAAAAGTTGATGCTTCCGCAAGCAAAAATTACAGTTACCACAACTGAAATTTCGATCTCAATAGCATGAATCTTCTGAACTGTAATGAAACAGTTTGATAACATTTCATTTTCAGGAGCCTTTATCTGCCAATGCTGGTCATACAGAGTCAACAGCGATTGAGTTTCAGTGCGTTATCAGGGTACAACAGAGAATACCACTTTAATTTTTGGTTTTCCTTTCAATAACATTTCATTTTTATGAGTCTGTATCTGCCAATTCTGGTCCTGCAGAGTCGGCTGCGATTGAGTTTCAACGCACTATAAGGGTAAAACGGAGAGTACAATTTTGATTCTTTGTTTTACTTTCAAGGATGGAAAAAAACAGTCCATTTTCTGTTACACCTTCAGGCATGAACTTTTCAGCTAAGGACTCAAATAAATGACAACTTAGGAGCCACTTGTCATGTATGGTTCTTCTGTATTAGTCCGTCCCTTTCGTACCGTAGACCGAGAACCAGAGGTCTAAGTATAAACATCACCTATATTCAAGGCTTAATTTTATATCCTATGCTATGTGATCCCTCTCATACGATTCTATCGAGCGAATGATTCTGCCGGTAAGTTAATTATGTGGAGCACCATCATATCTATGCTGGGAATTGCCAGGGAGATTCTGCAACCATCCGATTAAGGTAACTCTCACATCAATACAGTGGCAGGTAAAGTAAGCAGGTATTTATGAGAGATTTCTCAACTCGGGCATTCAATGCCCACTTTCCGTCAAAGAAGATGCTCTGTTGATATACTGTTGCAGCCCAAAATATTAATTACAACTAATATTTTTAGTCGCCTCAGTCTCAATCGATAGCTTTCATTATTCTGCCAGTTCTGGCTACCCAAAGTCCACATCTAATGAGTTTTAACTCACTTTCAGGGTGTGCCAGAGAATTAATTCCTGTATCCATTTTCCGTGCTAAATGAACCAGCTAATTTTCTGTCGCACTCTCATAGTGGGTAAATTTGTCAGGCGAGGACTCAGATAATCTAGAGGTCAGGCGGCACTGATGTATTATATCGAACAGCTGCTCTGTATTATCTCCTATATGTGGTAAGCAGTGACGGCAAGTTTACGTCTCCAGGTACTGCAAATTTTAGCCGATGTATAGAGAGGTTATCATCAAGGATATCCTGCATTAGTTATAGCATTTCAATTTTATCAAACCAATGAAATAGTAGCATATAGATACATACCTTCTGCAGAGGTCAATATGAAAGACCTTGATTTGAAGAATTTTATCCAAATACAGGCAAATTAGACGATTCAATCAACTTCTGACACAGAATCAAGGAGACTTGCTGATAATCAAATTAACAGTAATGTTTGAAGTCAAGTATCGTGGATGTTGTGACATTGAGTTGATTTCATTAACAGAGTGCTGCGTAGCTTCTTTAAGAAGACACATACGCACGACTGATGGGTGAATGCGTAAACCGCGTTTCCAATATAGAGCATTACAAGTCTATGAAAACATTGAGGCTTTACGCACCAGTAGCATGATACACTGAGAAGAGACACATCAATTCCAGAGGAGTTCCGCTGCTGGCAAAATTTTATTAAAAAGTGGAAACGCAGATTCATTCCCACCGATTGAGATCCCTGACACACAGCATCGTATTGAGGGAAAGGATGATTTTCTGGTGGAAAGTTGCTGAATCTGATTAACGAGAAATAGTATCTAGGACTCACTATAGTGGGATATCATCAATCATTCATGAACAATTTCTTGAAAAGATCACTAGATCAGGGCCGCTGGGAAGAAATGGCAGGTTGCGATCTGAGTATAGGTACTTACTGTAACAGTTCATAGTAAGGGTGTGGGAATCATAAGAGGATTATATAGAAATGGATCCAGTTATCTTCGGCTACGATAAAATGGAAACACGCATCAATTAATCTATCTTCATCTTATTATTTCAATTAATCTATCTTCTTCGTATTAAAGCCATAATAACAGTAGCATAACCTGAAATTTAGCTTCAAGAGTCGGCGCTCACCATCCATCGCGCGGTTCTACAAGTTATTTTCAAATTCAAATTTTTTGTGAAGAATTGAAGGACCCGACTTCTTTCGATTAATTCTCCTTTCGACGCCCATGTAAGTCTGAAAACTTTTCAAAGGTTTGATCCTTGGAGTTTACAGATTCTAATTATCCCCAGTTTGATGGGTTTTATGCTACCCTTACCTCCACAGCCCTGGCAACATATCCGACTTTCAGAGCAGCAATAAACGACCTAATTATTAATTGTTCTCGATTACACCTCAACAATATCAAATTTCCAAAAAATCATTTTTAGTATATGTGACGCTGATTCGAAATATCTATACTTGTATGGGGTTTTTTTCTACGGTATAGCTGTAATGTCAGTGAACTAAACACGATGGTCAATCCCGCGGCCGACCGTTTCGCGGGCCCCGTATCTGCTCTCTGCTCATCAACAATTCCATCAGTGTCAGCTTTTGGGGTCCATGTCGTCAAAAACGATCGTCAAGTTTTGGGGTCCAAAATTTGTCGTTAAAGTTTAATAACTTTTTTAATATTTAACTAAAGTTAAAAAACGAGGGCATTACGAGTAGAGCTGAGCATACTCTACCCAAATATTATAGGGTTTTTGGGCTTTACTCTACGACTTAATTAGCAGGAGAGCTAAATGGACCGAAAACCGTGCAGAAAAGCCCGATCGCGATGTTTTGTGTATATCTAGTTAGGCAGCAGCCACCCGTCTTTTTTTTTTTTTTTTTTTTTTTTTTTTTTTTTTTTTTTTTTTTTTTTAGGTCGTCAAAATTTTAGGGGGAGTTTTTTAGGATTGGGCCGGGGTGGCTACCGCCACCTAGAATCTTTTGCATGCTTTCGAGGTTGCGTTTTGGACACACAACAAGGACATTTTCAGGTTAGACATCGACAGAAGAGGCCGTCACTGTACTTGAAAGCACTGTTTTCATTAGCTCTCTGGAGGAATAATGTCACTACTGTTTTGTCTGATACTACATCATTTATTGCGCACTTACGGCTTTCTCATAGTATGTCTCGTTTTCATACAAATAAGATGAATTTTGCTGTTTTAGCTATATCAGTGATTTCATCTAAAAGAGATAGGACGAATTTTGAAGGAGACTCGATTTCGAAAATTTGACACTTACTGCTCTCTTCGCTATCACGGCAGCGTAGCGCTAGCATTTAGTCTCGCATTTCGCCGGGAAAAAAAAACCATAATAGGAACTGTTGAACTGTTGGGAAATGTTTCGTATCTTAGCAGATCCGGACTTAAAAGTGTACAACGTCATTAGCGGAAATTCTCAGCATGTTGAGCCTTAGTTGTACAGGAATTGAGTTCGCTCTGATTCCTGAAAATTTGACACTTACTGCACTGGAAAAAAAAACACATTGGATTTTGAGTCCAGACTCTTAAAAACATCGACAAGAAAAAATACTCTTGATTCAATTAGATTCAAGCTTAAATCAAGAACCAAGCCTCTTAATTTGAGCGGATTTCCTTTTGATGTAAGCTTCTATCTGATTGAATCAAGAGTCCTTTTTCTTGTCAATGTTTTCAAGAGTCTGGACTCTAGATCCAATGTGTTTTTTTTCCAGTGTGCTCTCTTCGCTATCACGGCAGTGTACGCTTATTTTACTCTAACCTCCCTCCCTCCCCCTCACTACGGTGCGAAGCAGTAGCCGTGAGTAATGAGCGCTGGCGTTTTCCAACACATCATCACAGGACGGAACGTGGCGGCGCACAGTGGATCGAGTCAATTAGAGAAGTCGGACATGAAATTTTCGACACAATTTGCAAATTTTGTTGTTTATTTCATCACATTTTAAATTTTAAGGGGTGTTTATTAAAGAAAATTTTACGAGGAAACCAGCGGAGCCACTCCTAGAACCTCAAAATTTTATATAAATGGAGTTATAAGCTTTTAAAGTTTCCAAATTTTGTCCGACCTTTCCTATTGATTCGATCCACTGTGCGGCGGCGCGGCAATTAAGAATGTCGCGACAAGAACCGCGGTTGCTGTTTGCTCGTCGGCATAGCGTCACGTTCCGTAGGTGACAACGCTGACGTCTTGGCGGCCGTGAAAATGTCCCGCTGGAAAGTTCCCACCCGACACCGACCGCGACAACGACACCCTCCCGTTGGGCTCTCTCTCGTTTTCTCCGGGTCCTCACTAATGAATAGGGAAAAAATCATGCAGAATCCTGTCAGCACTGTCACCGATGGAGAAAACTCCGGCACGCAGTTCATGTGTGAAAGTCGACGGAATTTTAGTTGTCACACCCGAGATTAAATAACTGAGTGGTAATTACCGTTGATGGGGTGCTGAAATGAGACTTCAATCGCACTTTACTGTTGAATATTCTTCTGATCTCATATCGAAGAAGAGATCGAGGAATCTTGAATTTACTTTTCAGTCAAAATTGACTTTCTACGATTCATTGACTCTAAAGGTTCATATATTCTAACACCCTTTTTTTCAATTTTACGACCGCCTACCTACCCCCTTACTGTATCCTACGGTCAGCCACTGCTACAGTGCTACACTCCCCCCCCCCCCCTTAAAAATTACATCAATTAACGTACCCGTCTTCCTCTTTTGGGAGGAAAACACAGAAAATCGATAAAAATCAAGCCATATTTTCAGTATCTTTGCTTTCAGGAAAGCTCACGTCGTCATTGGCTTGATTAAAACTACGATATCACAATTTATTAGGTGTAGCTATCGTGATTTAACTGCAATCCTATTTTTATTTCTTTATATGTAATTTTTTGATAGTCACATGTTTTGATAGTCACATATTATTTTCATATTTTTAATTCGGCATTTTGGGGTGGACACGCAGGGCAAGGCCTGTGGATATGGAAGAGGGCGGAAGAGAATATTTATCTTCCGGGTGAATCCTGGTAAATATATCGTTGAATTTGAAAGATAGACAGTCTTTGTCATTTCGGTCAGGAAAAATTTGGGCACGGCCGAGAATTCTCCCCTTTGAAACCAGTAAGCGCACTCCAAAATGCAAGAGAAAGCGCGGCACGAAAATCGCAGATCCTTGGAGACCGTTGCCTTCCCAAGGTCCCCGAGGGACGGGGCTTCAGGGCCGGTCCAACTGGAGCTTCTCACAAAACGGGAAACTCGGATTGTAGAGTAAACTCGAACCGAACGCAAAGCTCGGGTCTGCTGCACGACCACCGCCAGATCTCTGCTTCCTCTCCTGTATTTGCATTGAAAATATAAATGCATAAGTCACTATGTGGCAACGTCGAGAACAACTTGCTCCGGTTGAGGTCATCGCCTCGTGTCATTCTTGCACTACTGTGCAGGCATACTTCGCCGTGGTCGTTGAGAGCGGGGCGGAGGGGAGTCGTACGACCATACTTCCGTGCTTAGGAAAAACGCCGTATGAGCCTTTAGACGTTGCCGGATTTACCTCAATAAAAACCGAATTTTCTTAGAAAATTGCGAGCATTTTTCTTCAAATTTTTTAGATATTTTTGTTCGCAATTTGATCCAAAATATCTGAAAATATCAAAGAGAATTACGGATAACTTTCCTCAAAAATGCATGTTTTATCTAGGGAAATTTGGCAACTCTCGAATGTTCATACGGCGTTTTTCCTCAGCACGGCAGCATAATATTCATTCTTCCGTCTTCTCCTCCCTCTCTTCCTCTTGCCCTAATAATTATCACGATACCCCCAAGTTGACCCGTCTTTTATCCGGCATGCTCATCTGAGATGTTGATAGGGCACAGCATGTCGGTCTTTAAGAAGAAAAGTTGGTTATCTTTATGAGAGCTTCTCTCTACTGGTTAGTTCAATTCAAAAGTGAGTACTTGATTTTATTTTTGAAAAGTCGTCATAATCTATTACGAGGCGTAGACAATGGAGATGTTGCATGTGTGAGGAATTTGCGATTTGACCATTGATTCTTATGTAAAAGTTCGCGAGAAACACGAAGGTGCCACTGGTTTTCTCTGAAATCAACTCCCAAGCTCAAAAAAGCTCTCAAGTTGAGGCCAAAATGGAGGGCATCCCACGCTATCCTGAGAGTGCACCTCTACACCAAGACAAACTCTCTATGCAAAGATAGGGAGCAAATACATTAGCAGGGCTGCTGTGTTTTCAGTTTTGGAGTCCCCAAATAAAGTGGCAGCCCTGCTAATGTATTTGCTCCCTAGCTTTGCATGGAGATTTCCTCTTGATGTAGACGTGGACTCTCAGGGTAGGGTGGGATATTCCCCCCATTTTGGCCTCAACTTGAGAGCTCCTTTTGAGCTTGGGAGTTGATTTCAGAGAAAACCAGTGGCACCTTCGTGTTTCTCGCGAACTTTTACCTAAGAATCAACAGTCAAATCGCAAATTCCTCACATTTGTAACATCTCCATTCAAATGAAATTATGATAGCAAACACCTTTGCGCAACATATTGGAAACCGGCCAGTACGGTACTAAAAATCACAAATTTCCAAAAGAGCAAACTCCAAAAGTGACAGATGCATATCCCAAAAAGCGCCAAGGGAGTGTGTCGAAACTGACCTCAAAAGTTGAAAATCAAAATTTGCGTTTTCCGACCTTTGCGCTTTCGGAGTGTTGCCGTCGGGGCACCACGAATCGAAGGACATCGGCGCATGTCTTAATTCCGAAGTCGCGAGAGTTGATGGTCCCACGAATAACAAACCGGAATGTTAAAGTCTCTCCCACGAGGGGGTTGCCTTTTAGAGGCGAGGGGGTTCGGGGCCCCGAGAATGCAAGTGAGAATTACGGATTGTTTATGGGCACAAGCCATGCAACGCCAAGCCGGCCGCGTCGATTTGCCCATGCTTCGATGCCCGTGATTCCCTGTGCTGGCCTCGTTATACAAGCAAGTTGCTCCAATCGAAAAAACCAAGATAACTGGAGAAAGTCCTGGGGGGGGGGGGCAGGAAAAATTGGGGGAGGTTACTAGGAATAGAGAAGAATGATCCAAAAGTCAGGGCAGAAAAAATCATGTGACCGAATAATCGATGTGAAAATTCATGACTTTATCAGGTTTATGAGTTTCAATCCTTAGACTTAAACCTCATTTTCGGATGAAATGATCATCATCTAATCCAAAAGTTCAATTAATGAAGACCTAGCATTAAAAAGGAAGTCTAAATGTTGATCCAAATGCAAATATTGGAAGACGATTGGATACATCAGAATCAGAGACAAGAGACCTTTCATTGATATCACGGCAATAGACCACTAGACAAGGTACGAATTTCAGGATTTTTATACATGTTTCATGACTAAAATTTCACGTTAAACACGATGCGCACAACGAAAATTACCGAAATCAAATCCTTCCGAAGATATTTAATGCTTCTTGGTGCGTGAATTGAAACCACCCGCTCATGAAAACTCAATGATCTACGTGATTCACATCGCGCGCTAATCATCATGATAGTCTCTGCAATATAAAAATCTGGCAACCTCAATCTTGACGCTTTGGCTCAGCTATAGCAAATTACTCATAGTTTGAACAGCACATGGTGGGAAATGAACATTGCTCGATTGAGAAGATGGCTAAAACCGTTGTAGTGCGCGATTTGACTCACGTAGAGCTTCGAGTTTCTCGTGAGCGGGTAGTTCAAATTCATCGTAACTAATGTGGTATAAAAACGTCAATATCTTCGTTAGGAGTTGGTTTCAGTCATTTTCGTTGCGCGTAACGTGTTTCGCGTGAAATTTTGGTTAAGAAACATGTATCAGAATCCTTTATTTCGTACCTTGTCTTGTGGTCCATTGCTGTGATTGAGTAATCTTACTAAGTTCTTCAATGACTCCCCCCCAAAAAATGGCAACATTGATAGGATGGGTTTTGTGTGCCAACTCGCGACGCAAGGCAGTGTCGATGCTTTTGCCAGTGTCAGTTAGGTAAGAGTGATTGCGGATGCATTGGATTCACAGCCTCGCTGCGACACTGTCCCCAGATAAGACATAATATTTTTACAATATTGGGCAAATATTGGCAGTACTGTCGCAATATTTACACAATACTGACAATATTTTGATAATATTATAATCAAAATTATTTTTTTAGAAAATATTTAAAGAATCATCATTTAGTATTTTTAAAAATAATATGTTTACCCAAAACATCATAAAAATATTTTCAAAATATTTGTATTTCAATACTGTAAAAATTTATATCGTGAGAGTATTTTTAAAATATCAGTACATATAATATTTATATTCAAAATATTTATTATATATTTTAAAAACATTTTAAAAGACAGTAATGCATTGGTAAGTATTTTCAAAATATTTTGAAAATACTTTAAACAATAATACTGCTATTCAAAATATTTTTAAAATATTTTCAATATCCTAATCGGTATAAGTCATCATACTAAATGCCTGCCCATAACGAAAAGTATTAAACATAATAAGGCTTAGATTTAAGACGTAGCTGAAATGTGTTCTTTCTGAACAATTATCCATTATTTTCAACCTTATTATTCATAAAGGTTATTGCAGTTGTTGTCAAATTTAATATAATATAATATAATATATATTTTTTTGCCTCCCAAGAAATTGTTGAATTTCCACCTCCTTGAGGTCATTTTCAATGTATTTGCGCGTGATCTCAGTTTATTTCTTTTTTTTTTTCGTTTGTAGTTCATGTACTGTTGTGAGTATTATCATTGAATGAGAATGTTATCATTCATTCACATCTGGTTGTTTATTTTTTATTTTTCAAATTTCAAATGAAACATTTAAATTCAACTGAAGAAGAAATTCTTGATCTCGTGTGCTTATTGGTCTCCTGTAGAACTTGCACTTAGTAGCTGTGCAGCTGTGAGATTATGGCAATCGCACCTGCATAGTCTTTATGAGGAAGACATCAAACTGCAATCAAATGCAAAATGCATCTCAGAATGTCGATGAAAAATTTAAAGAGAAAAAAATAAATAAAATAATAGAATGGTGGAAATAATAGAATAACAGAGACAAAAGAAGAGAAATAAAATGAAGTAAATCAAATTAATGATAAAATGAAGTCAAAGACTAAACTGAAGTAAAACATTAGAGGGAGCAAGGAGATGAAGTAAAAAAACTGAGATGAAGAAAAAAATAAAGTATAAGGGAAAAAACTAAATGAGGTTAAAGAATAGAATGAATTTAAAGAATTAACTGAAGTCAAAAAAATTATGATGAAGTATTAAAATAAATTACAGTAAAACAAAACAAAGTAAAGGAATAAGAAGTAAATAATTAAAGAAAAAAAATGAAGTGCTTGAAAAAAAAAAAAATAGAGTGAAGAAAAAAATAGAGTCAGCAAGGAAATAAAACAAAGTAAAACGATAAAATAAATTTAAAAAATATAGTAAAGTAAAAAGTAAAATAAATACACGGACAAATCCAGGCAGATGGAAAATATCCTAGTTGCCCGTCCAACTCGACGTTAAATACCGGTTTTAAGTCACTAAAACACATCGTCTAGTGAAGCTCAATCGGTAGGGTCGTCGGTTAGTGTTAGGTAGGTCCCGGGTTCAATCCCCAAGGTGGATGAAAAATTTCTAATCTGCAAATCGATTCAATAACATCCCAGTGGTTTCATTATTTTTATTTTTCATGGTTTCTAAAATTATTTCCACAATTAACCCTTTTCCACCATCCCCTAGCTGCGAACCCCTAAATTGATTCAATATTGGTGTAGTATTGTCTCAATATTGATATCCAAATACTTTCCCTTTGAAGTACTGGCACAGTATTCTCAGCCAAAGTATTGGCACAGTATTTATGCCAAAAGGAAAGATGGTGTACGATTTTAACATTGGCTCAATATTTAACCAATATTGGCCCAATGTTTGCATAAATACCAAAACAATATTGTTTAAATATTGGCTAAATATTCCTGTCTTATCTGGGTCATGAGTGGCATCCATTAATTCACATCAGAGACTCTGGACAAGGGTGATCAGAAAGCTCCAGCTTCGCCTAAAGAACCCGTTATGAGCTAATGACACTTAACTCCGTGCGGTCCGCGGCATCCTCATTGAGAAAAATCGGAGTCATTATCGCGAGAAAACGGTTTTCTGAGCAGTTTCTTACCGTCCTCAAAAAAATAATTGTTGCGAAAGGGAGGAAATGGGGTAGCATTCATCAAAATGAACTTAAAATAGAAAAAGTATGCCCACTTTTCCATTGAACGGTAAAGCAAAATCCTTTGTAGCCTGGAATTCTTAAGTTGCAAAATCAAAGTCTAGTATTTGACCTTAATTTTGAGACCTTTTTTCAATAATCGGTCGTGAGAGAATTGGCCTTCTGCGGTAAATTTTCAATGACGCTTATGGAACTATGAAACTTTTCGGAGCGGTAAACCTGTTCTCTACTTTTCAGGTGGGAATGGGAAGAACCTCTTCGTACGGAAATATCTGCTTCAGAAGCAGGATAGGTAAAAATTGTTTTGAAAGTTCGAAACTATCCCTCTTTTCTAGCCAAAAAAATATTCTATCTAATAATATTTTTTTAAAAATTCAGAATTTGCAAAAAAAATCAATTTAATATCAATTCGTCTCAAAATTGAAAGATGATGTATTTCCTATTCCCAATTTCACTCCCATAAAGCACAAAGGGTTATATTAAGGGCCCTTCCTAAAAGGAAACAGAAATTTACTTTGATCATTAGACTGATGGGACACCCTCAAATTTTTCTTATTTCAAGTGTACGACATTTTATGAAAGTAAATAATCATTTAGGCTCTAACTTTGTGCACAAGTAAATGGCAATAGGACAAGAAAGCTTGGAAAACTTATACGACCACCCGACTCTAATTCTTGGAGCTGCAATTTCACTCCTCTCCGCTACTGCACGCCGCGGTGGCTGGTGCGGTCGGTAACTCATCCACGGAGAAGTGGTTGATCACGACTCGGCAATCAACGGTGAAGCTATCGATATTTTTCCATTTAAACCTATGGTAAAGAATCGATTCGTAAAGTGTTCGTTGCGAATACCTCGATAATCGATCCTTGTCCATAGATTCAAATAGCAGATCTATCGATTCATTGCAAAGCACGCCATCATACTGCTGCAATTTCAGGAAGAACGTGGTCCGGACCTTAAAACACGGACGGGCTGTAACAGATGTAATGGAGAGCATCTTATCTCGCGATCGTTACACTGTAGGCGAGAAACGCGAATCTTGCATGTTGAGGCACGCTCGATAGCTCACTGGGGCCCAGAACGTTCTGTAACGGTGAAAATGGACGTATATGTATGCTAAAGTGAACTATGTGACGTGCAAATCTTGTGTACATAGTTTCTTTTCGCATAAATACGTTCAAATAATCCACTTGCTCATGTGAAACTACGGGAACTATTGTGAATGCATGTCGAAATGTGTTGCATCGACCAGCGGACTGATTATTAAATGAATAGACAAAGCTTTAGACGAAGGAGACAGAAGGAAAATCGAGCGATGTTGTCCGTTGAAATACAGGATGTTCTTATAGACTAAAGGAGGAAATGATGAATTATCCATGGGTCTTTCGTGGACTGCTGTTAGTTAATCAATTCCTTGTCTCCTTTGTCCATTGAAACCACCCGCTCTCACCAAAAAAATCGCTCCATTTTCTCTTCGGCCGTAGATTTATCTATCAATTTCAATAATCAATCCACAACATATCTAATGGAGTATATATCACTGCTACCTATTGAATCACCTGGTCTCATAATCGGTGATTGAAGCTTACAGATTATCGCGTAAGAATGACCATTTTAGCGAGGTTCGAATGTCGAAATTCTTAGTCCAGTATTATTGAATACATCGATTTCAAAATAAATTGTGTCTAACGGTATCAATTTCTATAATATGCAAACCGTAGTTACCACCGTGCTTACTATAGTTTAATCACATACGCATATTTGAAGCAAATAGTAGAATTTGTACATCAACGATTGATAGTCTCGTAGTGCAGAAAATCATTGTATGTATACTTTTCTGAGGGACTCATTTGTCGTAAAAAATGTTAACTTTTTCCCAGATTCTTTGGATTCAATCATTAAAGAATAATTACGTGACTTAATTGCTCGTAAGTGACGAGTAAGTGATGAGCATGATAAGTTCCCAACGAATAAGAACTCCTTTTTGAGATAAAAATTAGCTATATAAAAAAATCATATTCTCGAATTATTTTTAATTTCAATTTTTTTTCTGTTTACAGGTAAGCACGAGCAACGCAACATTTACTTCTTGCCAGTGAAAGTGTGAGTCGTTTTATTTTTTCGTTACTCATATGCCTTTCAAATTTATGAATGTATCTTAATAGTTTATGTTCTCTTTTCTGGGATTCACAACCCTTAATAAACTTGGCTGGAATTTATTGAAAGTAGTTTGACTCAAAGAATTGAATCATATCGGCAGTGCATGGTCGCACATGCCGTCGAACCCCCTTGATTAGATCCCTCGCTGCCTCCCCCCCCCCCCTCCTCAAAAAAGTTCCCAGTTCCGCCCAAGTTTTTTCAGTTAACAGTATCCATTAACGTTATTCATGACGCGGAGGACCGAGGCTTTGATCACGCACCGTTGTCGCATGCACCCTGCGTACCTCCTCCCTTTATCTGGCGACCGTGCGGACATGGAGGCGCAGTATTTGCGTCCGTTTTCACGGAGGATGCGACGAGAATTCCCGGGACGCGCGGACAATGGCGAGTGCCAAGTTTTAATTGCGTATTGCTAACGGAGCTATCACAATAATCAACCCGATCGCGGTCCCGTAAGAATGCCGCTCTTGCTTCGGCGTCTCAACCGGAGGGCAATAGACTAATTCATCAGACCTTCGACATAGGGAGGTATCGAATTTTTGGTATATTGTCGCTCTCCAGCGGGCTGATTATTGAAATTGATAGACAAAGCTATAGACGAAAAGGACATAGGGAGTATGGAGCGATCCTATTGGTTGAAATGGGCAGTGGCGTAGGAAGGGGGGGGGCAAGGGGGGCCTGGCCCCCCAAAATTGGAATAGTATCATCTGGCCCCCCAGAAATTCTGGATGGTGCAAAAACACATCTTGAGTGAGAAATAAATGGAATAACCTGTTGAATGCAACAATTTCAAAGTATTTTAACCTTAAAATGCATAAAACTGGTGAATTTTATGCAGAAATTGAAGGAAGATTAACGCCACAAGTGCCTCGAGATGCGCTCAAATAGAGATAAATTTCCAAAATTTTCCGGGGAGGCCCCCGGACCCCCGCTGACCTGGGGGTATTCCATACCCCCAGACCCCGGTGGTGGGGCCAGGCCCCCCCAGCAAATGGCCTAGCTACGCCTATGGAAATGGGGGACTCTTGTAGACTAAGGGGATAAACGATGGACTAACCATCGGGTTTCTCGTGGGTTGCCGTTAGTTAGTCAATTACCAACGTCCTTTGTCCGTTGCAACCACCCGCTTTTACCAATAGAATCCCTCCTTATCCTTTTTGTCTTCTTTGTCTATCAATTTCAATAATCAGCCCGCAGACGGAGGAACGTAAGTTCGGTTTGGCTATCGATTTCGAAGATTTGCGCTTGTGGGCTGCGCCGCCAAAGAATACCGCTCATCATTATAATGACTTCCCTCCCTTGTACTTCCGTGCTAAGGAAGAACGCCGTATGAAAAACCGCACATTATATTATTATTCTCCTTTGATAAATTGATACATATTTTCTCCCATCAATTTAAATGAAAATAATCAATGCAGAGTGTGCTAACATTTTAAAATCATGAGTTAAAAAACGCTGACTATGCGAGTATAAATATTGAAGCTGTACAGAGCGGAGCGACGTGCTGCCAGCGCGAAAGGCTCACTGGCGCCTACAAACCTAAGTGGATACTTCACGCATTGCACAATGCTTGAAGTATCCACTTAGGTTTGTAGGCGCCAATGCACGTTTTGCGCTGGCCGCCCGCCCGCCGTGCGGCGGCGCCTGAAGCAACTATTTCACAACAGAGGTGTTGCACAGTGTTATACGAAATTGAACGTATTAGGAATGACAGGCATCCTTTAAAAGTACAGATCTTTCCACGCAAAATAAATCAAGATACTTATTGTACACTGAAAAAATCTAAGAGCCTTTAGCTGAGGCAAATATAGAGGTCTATCCGGTTCAGGTTTAACAAGGTGGGAAAATCTTGAATGATAATTAAGTCCTGTTACACCAAAGAGGTGTAGAGAGTTTTAGTGAATTTTGTCTCATGGAAATTGACGCTCCCCCATTTTTACCAAAACTCTCAACTATATATTATTCTCCGTAGGACCGAACAGACAAAACAAAAAAAACAAGCAAACCCTCATTCTTCCAAGACATTTTACATTTGCATCCAAAAACGTCGTGAGCAATTGTCGTTTGTATTTACATGTGGGCCAATTTACTTTGAGTCTCAACTGGCGCGCGCGTGGACAAAAAATTCCGTGCCGAGAAAACGCGTGGACGTAAATTACTGGAAAAAACAAGTGCGCGGACAATAAATCGTTGACAAAATGTCCTATAACCGGTGAAATTGCGAATAAAATCATCTAAAGAATTGGAAGGAAAATACTCATAAGTTTAATAAGAAATTCGTGTTTCATCGAAGGAAATTTGGCAAAGTCTGATTGCTCATACGGCGTTTTTCCGTAGCACGGCAGTGTAGATTACCATCTTTGATTGCCTGGTCCAATTTGCCACCTGAAGATAAGCGCACAGCTAGGCACTTGTATTTTTCGCAACCTTTGATTTCCACAATTTAATCTTGACACTTGCTTGAAACTTGAATCTACTGTAACACAAAATTAAGTACTTATTAAATGATGCTTAGTTGTTTTCATGAATTAAGAATTTTCATAAAGTTCTGAGTATTCCTCAACGAAGGATCCCAATAGGACCGCGTTTAGCAGAAAGGAACCGAGCCACATCAGCTTCTGCCAAATTTAACTGCGCATTTGAATTTTTTTACAAGAGAATGTTTCTGCGGATTTTTTTTGGAAATTTTAGGGAATTCGCTTCGCACTATGCAGCAAATTCAGTGAAATTTGCACAAAAATCCGCATAATCATTTTCATGTAAAAATTAAATTGCCCTATTAACGTTTGCAGTAAGCTGATGTGGCTTGGTTCCTTTCTGTTTAACGAAGATTACAAGTAGTGGAGCAAAGAGAGGAAGATTTGCGATAAAAAGTAATCCTATCGTGCTCTTCCGTTCGTTGTCTCTTTCCGTCCGACAGAGACAATCTTTAAAAGTCCACGTCAGAGATTGGATCCGTGGAAAAATATTTACATTAAGCTCCACGACTAAATCACGCATTCACTGGAAACAGAAGTCAGCTTCGTACACATATTTAAAACCCGAAGAAGAAAAAAATAAGCGAACAAAAAATGGAACTAAAAGGGTTGACTCGCTTCCATTGTGGTGTGGGGTTTTTTTACGCGTAGATTGCCACTATGTGTACATTCGCGGAGACTATAATCCCTCTTAAAACACTACTATATTGCTTTTGTCCCGCTTTTCATCCAGAGTATGTTAATCTTCGTAGCTCCCCGGCCATTTCCGCTTTCATCTCATCCCTCCCTCCCTCTCCAAAACACCTTGGACGTGCTCACGTTTTCTGCTCCCTTGATAGATAATCTTCGGTGGTTTATGCGTGACGCGCTCCTATAGAAGCACCCTCGGTCAGACAAAAGTTCCGATTTACGACGTTTTTCACCCTCTTATTCGGTTGTCGGAATGGCAGAAAAAAAGGGAATATTCTTCCTTTTATTAATTAAACCCGAACTTCTCGTGTGTTTTTCTGTACAACTGCAGGCTGATTATTGAAATCGATAGACGAAGCTATAGACACAGAAAATAAAAGGAATGTGAAGGGATCTCACTGATGGAAGTGGGTGGTTGCAATGGACAAAGGAGGTAGTTACGGTAACTCTCGAGACACCCTTTAGTTAGTCCATCATTTTCTTCCTTTGGTCCATAGGAACCAAGCATTTCAACTAATAGGATCCGTTTATACTCCATATGTCTTTTTTTCTGTTACTTTGTCTATTAATTTCAACAATCAACACGCTATATACGTGTAAAAATTATTGCTGTTTAAAAGTCGGTGAAATAGTTCATTAATACTTAATAGTCTTTTTAATTTTTATCGGTGAACGAAAAAATGCGCTTGAACCCAACTTTGGACTCACCCTTCATATGTCGCAAAAGCATCTCATTAAAAAATTTGAAAAATGTGAAAAAGTTGCTGCGATTCTAACAAAAGTCATCGTGTCTGCGACGACAAATTCGCCGATACCGACAGAGACCGTCTGACTACCGTCTACTACAGGGGACGATACCACTATTCAATCACGTGGGAGCTCGTGTTGCATACACTAAAAATTGTAGGCAAACAGATATGATGTTAAAGTGATGTCTTTCCATTCAGAACAAAGCTCTCATTTATCTGTGTCTTAAGTGAGCCTGCCATTTCTTGATGTTTTACTATTTGACCACCTGGGAGCTCGTATTACACACTACATAGCCTACACTGAAGCCATCGAACACTAAACATACACTAAACATCGTAGGTAAACTAATATGCCGTTAAGGGAACGCTTTTTTGCTTCGGTAAAACATATTGTTTTAGTACGTTTGCAAGTGATTGTGCCATTTCATGACGATACCACTGTTCAATCTTGCGGGAGTTTGTGTTGCCCTCACTGATATTGAAGGCGAACTGACATGGCGTCAATGTAAGAAAACTTCTCCGTTTGGTAAAAAGCTATTTTTTTATATAAGATCAAAGTAAGCAGATGCTTTTCCAAGATAATACCATACTTTTCACTTCTTTCTCTTTTCTTCTTCAGTTTTCTCTCCTTTCCATCTTCTTCCCCTTACTTTTCTTTCCATTCTGTCCGCCTTTCTTCATTTCCTTCCTCATCTTCCTCTTATCTACAAAAAGCATCTCTTCAGTTAGCGTGCCAATCACAGCAAAGTTATGGAAAAAATAACAGATTTTTGTGTATTTTTGCGTAGAATTTAGCCCTTGATTGTCATTGTATGCATATATCCTCCAAGCTTTGGCGAAGGAAAAAAATTGAACTTTTAAAAAAGCAACATCGTTCAAGTAATAATAAATGCATTGAGCGTCCTTATACACCAGGCTGTTTTACATGCTAAACCAATGGATCTGATTCGCACGATTATAACGAATTTGCAAAGGATGAAGTTGAAATTACTCCCGTGCGGAAAGACACGTATTTCGGACTTTTGAGAGCCGTTATTAGATCGAAGAGCGCAACGTGATAACAGCCCAGTCGCGCCTGTAGGCGTGGACGGAAAACAAACACGAGATTTGTGATGTGTGATAAATGCCGGTAATATTATTTCATTAGTGCAATAGGTCGTTATGCAAATTGTTGGGCGGTTGGCCGCGAGCACACACATCACGCATCACTCATCATTCATCGCGTGCATCGGTGAACAACATGTCATGTTGTTTCGCTCAAACGTTTTTAGCGCACAGTTTTTGGCAACTTTCTCGTGAAATCCCGCCGTAAATTACTGAATTCTGTTTCAAGACACTTAGACTGTAACTGAAAATCGATAAGTTCAATAATTCTAGAGTATATTGTAAATACCAAACCATAGAAAATGTTGAGGTAACTATAATTTATAATTCATGCACACATTTATTTATGTATGTATTTCCTCAGCTTCAGAATCAAATTTAAGGACTGTAAATAACATTGAAAGTAGAAATATGATTTTATATGCTGCCTTTTTTAACCCTAGTCTGCCAAACGGATTTTTGTTACAAGTCTGCCAATTACGGGTCATTTTGACCCGTATTTGAAATACATGTGTTTGCTGTATTTTACTTCTTTTTTTTACACTTTTTTTTGGTAACTATATATTCTAATGATAGTTAGGGCCTACATTTTGAATTTTTTATTTTCCTAAAACATCCTGCACTGTTCAGGTTATGCAATTTGCACTGTTTTTGATCTAGCATTATTTGTACAGCCCGATAATCAAGGATAATTTTTAGGTTTTTTGGGGATTTTCTTCGCATTTTGGGTAGGACCGACTGGAATACTCACTCATACACATTTTTGGAAAGAAACAGTTGTAATATATTACTTTGAAGGCTTCAAGGCTACAAATAATCATGAATTTCACAACCTTTCGAGGTTGTGTAATTCGGAAGTCAACTTCGGTTTGTACTTCCATCATTCAGTTTATACACAAATATCATGCTGCAAGTTTAGGAATGTTCCAAAAACACATGGATGTGAGATCTAACACATGATATCTCTAGAACCTTGCAGGAAAGTAGAATAAAAACCTGAAAACCTGGGTATAATTACATACCAGCAATCCACAATCATAGAAAGTAAAAGTAATCAAATCTTACCTGATTTTAGCTGACCATTACACAAAAATCAGACTATATTTATCACAGATAACTTTTCTGATGCAATATTTGTTGATGGTTACATAACCTATAACGTGCGAATCAAAACACACAGTGATTGCCAACATCAAATGCACTGAAAAACAAAAATTCCCTATAGAATTATGGGTCAAATAGACCCCTCAATTGCCGTTTGAGGGGTGGTCTTGAATAAAAATTCACCACGGGTCGGAAATTTTTTTTTTCACAAAATCATGATAGTTTTGCATAAATGAGGGTTTTTGTGGACCTATATCTGAAGCACAGGTCCGTGGGCCGAAAATTAAGAAAGTTATGCATGTTTTTAGAGCCTGCCGGGTCAATTTGACCCATGTTTGGCAGACTAGGGTTAACAAAGATTGTATAGTTTACTCTGCTTGTATCTCTCTTTGTGCGATTTTCAAAGGACTAAAAACTAAAACTGGAAGCACTACAGAATACTGACATTTAATTGAAACTGTTGGTTACCCAAGCAGTAGCATTAAATCAGGTTGATTGCCGCTGGTTTAAGAGTATCCAGTATTTAATGAGACACGAAACAGATTGCTCATCTTCTGGAATAATAGAATGACAAATAAACTATTAAACGGATACCTACATAGACACAAATTTTAAAATTCATCAGATGCCATTTTTCGAAATTTGAAGGTATGGGGCATATCTAGGAAAGCGACCAATTTTTCCGTTTAGTAATCCTCCATTTGTTTTTTTCCTAGAAAAAAATGAACCGCAAGAGACATTATAAAATCGTTGGAATTATTACGCACAGTTTCGGCACCTTAGATGGGTAATTTCCTATAACTCTAGTGTTAATGGGCCTGTTGCAAACTTTTGCTAGAGCAAAAATAAGAGTTGCTTCCTATAGATAATGCCTCAAAAATTACGATGAGCGCATCGGGCAAGTCCTAAATGCACTCATAACTTCACATGATTGGCGTCGGCCATGATAAGTGTTGCCGACGATGGAACGACTCCTCTAACAAAATGTTCACCTGTGCCGTAGTATCGTTTTTGAAGCGGGAAGCTCAAAAAACCGCAAATTTCTTACGCAAATTGTGAAGTTATGGGTGCATTTCAGAATTTGCCGATGCGATCATCGTGATTCTTGAAGCAATATCTATAGGAAACAACTCTTAGTTTTGTTCTAGCAAAAGTTTGCAACAGGCCCATTAGCAAAATTGGACATTATGCACGTCTATAGCTATGATATTTCCACGAGACTACTCCAAGCTTTTTTTCTAAATTTTATTGTTCATCTCGGTTTCGAACGTTGAGAAAATAGGAAATTCTTGAGAATCCCTGGCCGAATGCATTCTCGCACTGTTCGCAGTGCCACACACGCAGAGCGAAGAACCGGATTGCCGGATCGGAGCAGAAATCAGGGTTGACTCCAGGCCTGACGCTGAAAGGGACTAAATCCGCGCCTAGCAGGCCAACTCAGCGCTACCAACCTACAAATAGCTCCCGCTTGACAGGATTAACATTCAATGGCCCCGGCGAGCCTACCCCTCCGCGCCTGTTTCCTGGCCGTTGAACCAAGTTTACGACCAGTTTTTCTATTTTTTCCGCTTCCTGGCTTTTCTTGCCCCCACCCCCCTCCCTCCTCCCTTCCGCACCTCCGCACAGAAGTTGCGGCGGAAGAACTGATCTGGTCGTGGTGTAATTAATATTGACTGAGATCTTTAAGTTTTTGCTGTCACGCTCCTATTTTGGAGTGAGGAGTTCGCTACGTATGTCTTTATGTCACGGATTGTTTTTTTTTTTTTTTTTTTTTGAAATGGATTGCCTCCTTTTAAGCGCTCAGCCGATAGGCAGCGCTTTTGATTTCGACTTGCCTCTGAGTACTAGTATACTAATGCTAATTCGTTTAAATGGCGCACCAGCTCATCGATGTGTAGGCTTTTTGGGGGGGGGGGGTCCAGTTTTAAAATAAATAAAGCTGTGAAAACCGTATTTTACGCTTTTAACGTAATGCGCGGGTAGTTTCGATCGTTTGTCTATAAGAAAATTCCTTAGCGGTAGAGTAATTCTTATCGAAATTGATCGTTGAACTCAAATGAAGCCAAAAAAACGCGCCTGATGAGCTCAACGGTGAGCTCATTTTCGGGAAACAAAATACGCGTTACGGTTCTTGGTAACCTTTGTTTGCTATCAGCTATGTTTATTCCATTACCAGCAGTCGACGGAGTTAATTCCTTTCTCACTAATACTTGACTAACCTGATCGCTTTCTAAGACGACAGTATTAGAACTTTCCCGCTTGTTTTTTTTTTAAATGGATTGCCTCCTTTTTTGTTTTCATCCACTTTTTTCCTGTGACCCTATGGATATACTTTTACTTTAGCTTTAACAGCTGCGATTGCAATCAAGAGGTACTTTCCATGATTGGTGTCCGATTTCTTCAGTTCCTACCCTAAGTATTCAGGCGCAATTTTAGAACTTACTCTGCAGTTGCGCTTGTATTAATCACTGGTAAAAAAAAACACATTGGATCTAGAGTCCAGACTCTTCAAAACATTGACAAGAAAAAGGACTCTTGATTCAATCAGATTTAAGCTCTAAGAACCAAGCCTCTTAATTTGAGCGGATTTCCTTTTGATTTAAGCTTAAATCTGATTGAATCAAGAGTCCTTTTTCTTGTCAATGTTTTCAAGAGTCCGGACTCTAGATCCGATGTGTTTTTTTTACCAGTGATGGTCGGATATTGATGTAGCACTTAAAAAAATATGGATAGTTTCAAGTTCGGTTGTGAGATTTTTAATATTTGCACTTTTAGCTTTGATTTTTCAAATCACTCCCAGTCCAAGAGCTGTTGAATCCCCGAAGATAATAGATTCCACCTGTCTCCAAGAGATTGGTGAAGGGTCTCTTTTGTCCGTGGAATCCTTTTTCTGCGTTCTCTCGCTCTTCCTATTTTATAGCCTCGGGGTGGACACCCTGCCTCCAGACTTTAGTACCTCGGGGCTTCAGATGTCTACATGAAGGGGATTTTTCCTCGCCCGGATCTGATAGGGGTTTCGGTATCCACCGCGCGGGCAGGTTGGGTCGCATGCAAATAAAGAGCTAATGTCCAAAGCTTATTAAGCTCTTAGCGTCACAACTCACACAGCGCTTTGCACGCAACGGAGAATGAACGATCGGCGCAGTCCCCGCCCTCCGTTTTATCTTTCCACACGATAATCCGCTCATGAGTGGCATCGTATTTTGCGCGCCTCCCGGTTATAACTATACGTGAGCACCGTTGCAAACTCATACGCGGAGAGAAATTTCGACACAAAAGTTTGGTTAGTACGGGAGTAAAAACACGGAGAAAAAAACCTCGTGCGTGGGACCCGAAGTTTAGGTCATATGGATCTCTGAAGTTTTCAGATTGAGCATCTGAACACTTTAGATCTAGCTGTCGAGGTTCGGATCACACATCTGAAACTTCAGTTCTTACATCTGAAGTACTTCAGATGTGAGAACCGAAGTTTTTCGGATGTGAAAACCGAAGTACTTCAGATGTAAGAACTGAAGTTTCAGATGTGTGACCCAAACCTCAGCAGCTGGACCTAAAGTGTTCAGATGCTCAATCCGAAAACTTCAGAGATCCATATGACCTAAACTTCGGGTCCCACGCACGAAGTTTTTTTCTCCGTGCACAAAATAACCCTAGCATCATGGAGAAAAAAACTTTGTGCATGGGACCCGAAGTTGAGGTCATATGGATCTCTGAAGTTTCCGGATCTCGCATCCGAAAACTCGAGGTCCAACTGCCGAAGTTCGGGTCAGACATCTGAAGTACTTAGGTACATACCGAAGGGTTTGGGTCACACATCTGAAGTATCCGGTACGTACCGAAGTGCTTCAGATGTCTGACCCGAACTTCGGCAGCTGGACCTCAAGTTTTTGGATGCGTGATCTGAAAACTTCAGAGATCCATATGACCTTAACTTCGGTCCCATGCACGAAGTTTTTTTCTCCGTGCACGGAGAAAAATAGAACCGCGCTGAGCACCAAATTTTAACTTCCACCGGATGTGATGGAGTGCAGGAAAACATGTCGCCTAGTAGAGGAAGTATGTTTGAAAGCACAGGAGGAATGTACTGAAGACAGTCGCCAGCTGTGCCCAAGTGCGGATTGGAAGGGTAAAGCAAAATCCTCATCGCCGCATGTGCTGAGGTGCAGATTCTGGTGCTCAGCTTAGTTCTATTTTTCTCCGGGAGCCTTCGGTTGAAAATTTCAAGAGAAAATGCCAGCTTGTTTCCTTGAAGAAATTTAATAAAAAACGGGTAATGAATACCAACGGCAACAAGTAAGGCAAAAAGCTAAACACCTTTTATGCGACGTTCAGCTATTTCTGAGGCGCAAAAAGATAACAGAGATAGTTCACCAAAAAACATTCATTCCCTGCAATGTCCCTTTTCCTATGAGGAAAATTAAATTTTGCATTCACGTGTATAAACTTTTATCGGGTATAATTTGGACCGAGTTTAATAGAAAGGAACCAAGCCACATCAGCTATTGCCAAGTTTAACTGGGCAATTACATTTTTTACGAGGGAACGTTTGTTCGGATTTCTTTGAAAATGTTAAGGAATTTGCTTCGTACCATGGAGAATTTCCACTGAACTTTGCACGAAAAACCGCACAACCGTTTTCATGTAAAAAATTAAAGTGCCCAATTAAATTTGGCAATAGCTGATGTGGCTTGGTTCCTTTCTGTTTAACGCGGTCCATTTAAACTGACAATGATTTTTAAAAAGAGAAAATTCACCTGATTATATATTTGATCTGATTCGGCTCAAGAATGATCCCATCTAGCCTCAGCTTGTATTTGAAGCGTCCTCTTCTCGACGATCAGGTACCTTTCGTCTTGTAGGCTGTCCCCGTTCCATAGGTAATTGAGCCAACAAGACTGGTTGTTCCCGCGAAAACTCGCCGCCAATTTCACACTCGCATTTTTTAATTCTTCCCGCGATTCGAAAACCTCCAAATGCGCCTCGGTCAGTGTCCCATTCTTCGGTTGTAACTCGTTCCCAAGCTCCATATGGATAGCGAACGCCATCGAGACCTCTCTCTTCCGAAGCCCGAAAACCAGATGGAAAGCCGATCTGCAATGATAGAGAAGAGAGCAGTAAGTGCAAAAATAAAGTTTTGAGAAAACGGGCTCAGAAGCTTCTGACCGGAAAATTTTATTGAAAGAAGCCTTTGTTCTTTGTCGATTTGCCCTTTATCGTCCGAAATACCACTAGAAATCGTTTTGAAAAATCGACCGATTTTATTTCATCTCATAAAAAGGGTATTTTTCATTTTCATGCTGGGTTTTTGTTAGGTAAGACAGCCGTAAGTGTTGTCTTCTGCATGCTTTATTGGTTGCGTTTTGGGCACACAACAAGCACAATTTCAGGTGCCACTGAAATTGGCAGAAGAGGGCGGCGCTGTACTTGAAAGCACTGCTTTCATTGGCTCTCTGGAGGAATAATGTCACTTACTGCAGTTGTGTTAGAAACTAAATCATTTATTATACGCACTTACCGGCTTTCTCATAATTTGCATGTCTCGTTTTCATAAAAATAAGATGAATTTTGCTGTTTTAGTTATTTCAGTGATTTCATCTAAGAGAGATTAGACGAATTTTGAAGCGTTTGGATTATTAAAAATAGGCAGATTTTATTTCAAGTACATCAAAAGGGTATTTTTCATCTTCATGCTGGGTTTTTGTTAGGCAAGACAGCCGTAAGTACTATCAGCTGTATACTTTCGTGGTTGCGTTTTGGACACCTAACAAACACATTTTCAGGGCAGAAATCGGTAGAAAAGGGCGGTCCTTTACTCGAAAGCACTGCTTTCATTGGCTCTCTGGAGGAATGATGCCACTTACGGCTGTTTTGCCTGATATGACATATTTTGTGCACTCACGGCTTTCTCATATGTTTCGTCTTTTTAAAAATAAAATGAATTTCGCTGTTTTAGTTATTTCGGTGATTTCACCTAACAGAGATTAGACGAATTTTGAAAGAAACTCGATTTTGGACACACAACAAACACATTTTCAGGTGAGAGATCGGCAGAAAAAGGCGGCACTTTACTTGAAAGCACTGTTTTCATCGGCTCTTTGGAGGAATAACGTTACATGCGGCCGTTTTGCCCGAAACTAGTCATTTTTTGCGCACTTACGGCTTTCTCATGTTTCTCTTCTGTGTACAATTAAGGTGAATTTTGCTGTTTTATAGCTATTTCAGTGATTTTATTAAGACCGATTAGACGAAATTTGAAGGAAACTTGGATTGCATTTTGCAGAAAGGACCCACTAGCATTGCAATGTTGCTAAGATTGTGCAACTTCTTTTGTCTTGGAGGAAAAACCCGATTATCCATTCATAGTTTCTATTTTCCTCGCTAAAAACTGTAAATTTAAGACAAAAATTACCATCTAAATTTCATAGTTTTTCACGATTTCCGCAATTATATTGCAAAAGATGAAGTTGCGCAATCTTAGCATCATTGCAATGCTAGTGGTTCGTTTTTGCAAAATGCAATCCACTTGATGTAAATAATTTGACACTTACTGCTCTCTTGGCTGTCACGCCAGAGGTGCTGGTTCGTCTGCTCCTCGATCATGCTCGTGTCCACGTATGTGACGTTGAATTTATTCGGGAGCCGTGGGGGGTTGATGAGTTGAACCCGGAGGGAGTGCGCTAGCGTCGTCGCAGGAACCGGTCCCTTCCTTTCTTCGGCCACGAGGACCACGACCAACATGTCCAGGAACCGGCGCATGTTCAGGTGCGAACCGTCTACGTCGAAGAGCGCCTCGAACAAGTCGTCCCGGAATTGTTTGTTCCCGTGTATTGGGCATTTGCTCGTCGTCACAGCCATGAGCAACCTCGAGACGTGTTTTTTTACCTAAATCAAGAGAAATATAAATCACCGTAAGACTGCTATGCTAAGGAAAAACGCCATATGGGCGTTCAGGCGTTGCCTTTCCTTAGACAAACCACTAATTTTCAGGGAAATTTGTGAATATTTTTTTTTACACCTCTCTACCAGTTACAGATGCAACATTGACATTGTGACTATACCTTCTCGTGAAACTGAGTTTCCAATTGAATCTTGAGCCCTTATAGTCTATACTCCTTCCTGGTAATAGCTAAGGTCAGTTCTGCCGTGCTAAGGAAGAACGCCGTATGAACATTCGAGAGTTGCCAAATTTCAAATGTATTGAACATTCGAGAGTTGCCAAATTTCAAATTAAGATGGAAGAAACCAAGGGCGTCACTACCGCGGTGGATGACGTCAAAAACCCGACTTTTCAAAGGGTGATATCTCGGTTAATATTGAACGTGGAAAGTTGCGGTTCGGACGGATCCTATATTATTTCAGCTACTCTACAAGGAACAAAACACGATTATTTGACCAGCGCAACATACCCATTAGCAGACTCTAGAATATTCCCCCAAAACAGCAAGTCCATCTATGATTTTTTATACACCGGCTGGACAGACTCCATTGGCGAAACTATAATATAACTCCTCGGGGGGGGGGGGGGGGGGGCAGATAGGTATCTATCTCATCAATGGGGACCCGGAGATACATTTTCGCCAGTGGCGTGGCGTGAAGGATCGATTATCGATGTATCGCCATTTGAAGCTATGGTAAAGAATCGATTACTAAGGTGTTCGCTGCGAACGCCCTGATAATCGATATTTTTTCATAGGTTTGAATGGCGAATCAATCGATGTATCGCAAAGCACGCCACGCCACTGCTTTTCGCTGCAAAGAATCGGGGAATAAATTGTTCTAGCTTTAGAGGGAGTTCCGGAGTAAATACTAGACTTGCCTCTTGATTCGGTATCTGGTAGGTGTCAGGAGATGCTGCCGAAGGAAACAAGTAGCCACTGTCCATGAGATACAAAGTAAGGGTGGCACGCGTAATGCTCGTGCACTCGCCAGTTCTCCGCAACTCCTGTAGTTCTTTCACCTCTCTGTGTGTCCATCCGTTTTTAGCAAACCAGGCCCAGGCAGAGGGGAAAGTGCACTCTTCGAAACACTCCAGCAAGTGCTGTCCGAAACACTCCGGCAAGAAAGCCGCTGGGAGCGTCAACAGTGAGTCCAGCTCGGTCCAGTAAGATCTCAGCCTCGTCGAACCACTCAGCAAGAACCTAATAGAGCAGAATAATTCAGTAAATATAATTCATAATTCAGCTCGTCCCTTCAGAGCGATTTATTTTTGCAATGGTGCGACATTCGATTAGTTTTCTGACTAACAGGTCTTCGTCATCTTCATAGCTATTCCATCTAGAGTGATAAAATCAACAAATTCATGCTAAAAGGAACTATGTTCCAAGCAATCCTTATGCAAATAGGTCCTTTAAGCATAAATACGTCCAAATGATCCAGACACCTTCGGCTGGATACGCCTTCAAGTGATTGTGATACTCCAAGCCCTTCTGCAAAGTTGGTTTAGTTGCTCCATCAATTCAAACCCAACTTGTTTAGGAAATCTGATGTAAATTATGGCTGGAAATGATTGTTGACCTGATGTCCTTGAAAATAATTTAAAACGTTCAGCTCCTTACATTGGAAATTGGTCTGTTTTCTGATTCGAAATTGAGTTTTTCGCTCACGAAACAAATTAAAATGCTGACTTAACAATTCAATTGCAAAAACAAGTGACTGCAATGTTTCAGTGTAGATTTTACAACAAACAAATGCTACTTTAACCACCCCCGTGGTCAAATTAACTTACAATAGAGGATAAAGTAGCATTTTTATGTGATGAAATCTACGTTGGAATAATTGCAGTCACTTTTTTTAGCAATTGAATTGTTAAATCAGCAAATTAATTTCTGCCGTGCTCCTTTAAATAATTTGAATATCCACCTCATAAAGGCACAGTTAGCCAGACTCATTCAAATTTGGTTTTTTTGGCACAAACACAGAAATAGCTGTGATATTTTAAAACATGTTTGCGCGGCGCCATGAGCTGTGACAAAATGAACATACACCAACCTGTAGATGGAGTACGGATTGAACTGCGGCTTAACGGGGTTCGAAGGCACCTGCATCTGGTTTAATTTTAAGCCGTACCAAGTGTCTAGTTGGTCCACCGTCTGATTTATGCCCCACGACGCTATCAGTCCTGTCACTTGGGACTTGGATAGACTGAAGAATTTCGCGAGCTTGTTAGAATGTGTCAGGCTCTGACGTTTACATCTACTGCAGGATACGTACGGCCGTAGAACACCTATATTTAATTGAAACAAAAACTAAGACTGAAAAGAGAAAGGAATTTGCTTAAAAATTCCCTTCTTTGGATGGTTCTTTGTAGCCCTCTTTTTGCATGCAGCCTACTTAAATTTTCACTGTTTTTTCAGTAATACCTGAGATCCTCCAAACACTTTTTCTTTTGAGAAGACTTCAGAAACTTTAGAAAATTCTGGGTCATATTCACAGTTTTCCATTATGTTTAGGTCCTCGTTTAAGCCCAAGAAATTTATCGGTTATGAAAGTCTTGGAGTTTAAAGGCTGACCGTAAATATGACCCTTAATTTTTTACGAAGAGCGTACGATAATTTTTCAGAGACAAATGAGATAGATAGTTCCTAAACTGGCAAATTTTGGAACACATCTCATGACGTTTTGTTGACACTTCAATAATTTTAATCAGAGGCATATTTTTGTAATTTGGAGTGTTGATTGTAATTTTAACTCAGGAACACGAGATTCGGTGCTTAAAAGTTGTATTTCTGTCTCTAATGAATCCATCGTCTAAATTTTGGAAATAATTTTTTTGGTAATTAGTAATGATGGACGGATTCCGTACCACACTGAAAAAAAATATCACAATCTCAACGATACTTCCAGCTGATTTCAGCGCCAGCCATACGAGTGGCTGCACTAGTTGGAAGTGTAAAGGCACCAGCCAGCGGCACAGTTAATCTAACCATACTTAAGGGGCACCAGCTGGAGGTATGGTTGATCCAACCACACTTTCAGCTGACTTAACCATACCTCTGGCTTGTGCAACTACTCTTATAACTGGCGCCAAAATCAGCTAGAAGTATAGTTGGGATTGTGATATCTTTTTTTCCGTGCATTTCATTCTTATTTACCTGTAATGAAGGATTTCAAGACAGTGACATCAGCTGAGAAATCGTCTAAAATATCAATTCTCTTAAACATAATAAATTCCATTTTAGCCAACGCATCTTTAGAGCGCAGCTTCGGATCCGAGTCAAAGAGCAACTCTTGAATCTGAGAGTCAATGTTGTCCACCAAAAGAATGGGCTGTTTCATGAACTGCTTCTGTAAAAGCCTCTTCAGGAGTCTTAAACCTTCAGTAACCTTAAGATGTAGATCTATCTCTTGAAGATCCTGGTTATGCTCCAGGTATCGTCGCATCAGTTCTTTTTCTTCATTAGATATTATCGGCGAATGTATCAAATAAGCGTGGTCTAAAAACGCTGATTTAATGGGACCATTGAGAAGAAATCGCAGGTATGATGGTGAATCATGTGTTTGATTGCCTTTTGTGTCGAGATCAAGGAATATGACCGGGTGTTCCCCAAAATTACTTTCGAAGAACTTTTTTTGCTGGAAGATGTGTAAATGTGCACCAGTGCTAGGGATCGTATCCGCGAATGTTCGGTAATTTTTATGGGTGCGTTTGTCGGTTTTTTTGGTTCCATTCTCGTGGGTGTCGATTTCTAAAAAGCGTTTAAACATATCCAAAATCGTCGATTTCCCGAACCCTCGAGGTGCGGAGAAAAGCACGTGGTCATCCTCTGAGCCCATGAAAGTATCGATAAAGGCCGTCTGGTCGATGAAGAGGTTACTGTTGCGAAGCATATCGAAGGGCCTGTAAGACAGTGTCGCATCCTCCGAGATCTGCCGACAAAATCCGAATGAAATATTATTTAATATCTTATTTACGCGTGAACGAAATGTAATAAGTTAAGCCTGGGTTCATGAGAAAAAAACTGAAGAAAGTGACCGTTATTATTTTTGTGACAGTCTCAGTGACGTAGGAAAATACAACAAATCTATGTAGCACATGTAGCAATGAATTGCAATAATATCGCAGAAAAAAAGTCTGTTCCACGCAAGGGACACAATCAACTCAATAGATCGTATTCGATACATCAAACAGGTGAGATTGTATCGATACCGATTGGTTCAAAACATAAACACAGCCTCAAAAGTCAATTTAGAAATCGGAGGGAACGGGTCTTTTGTAACAGATGTTTTATTCTTTTGAGTACCAAATGCCAATGCAAAGTGAAATTGTAAGGAATTTTCTCATTTTCAGCTTTTCCAACTTAAATCCTAACAGTTTGGTTTGAAGTTATGTTCCATTGTTTTGAACCAAACGATACATCGAACCATTATCGAATACGGTCTATAGACTTTTTACAAGGAAAACCGCACAAAAAGCACGGTGGGAACATTATAAAGTCTGTAATCGACTCTTAAACGCGTAATCTGCGTACTTAGAGACACGTTTTTTTTTTCAAATTTCCCGTTTTCCGCCGGAAATTTTTCTTAATCGCCGCCTATACCGGATTTGCACGGATAAGGGACTAAAGAAATCCTAATCTGACTAAACTGACAATTTCGCCAATTCTTTCCAGTGTATGGTTTCAATTGAAGATCACAAATTTTGTTTCCTTCCTCTTTCCTTGGTTTGCAAGTACAAAAACTTCAGATGAATCGCTATCTCATACACAGCAAAGTTTTCAACGGTTCGCGAGATCGTTCACCTCGGTAAGGTTTTCTTAAGTGAAAAACACCAATAAAGAGAAACATAGTGTAGCTGTAATACCTTTCATTCTGTGGGTAGTTTAATACATGCTAAGCGCTTTTCGACTGACAAGAGGGACCTCATCAGACAATTACAGGGCAATCAATCAACGAAACAAAGCAATAAAGTATCAGTAACAGTAATAAGAACTTAGTTTTTAAGTTTCGTCTCTCTGGTTAAACATGACCGGCGGTCACTATATGAAAAACTGCCCGCACCAACGGCAAAGAATAAGCGTGTTAAAGACAACACAGATTGCGCGCTAAGGAGTTGCATAAAGACCCGTGGCGTGAACTTTTAGCACTTGGGGCTTAAGAATGTTGTCGGTGACCCCTCTCCCCCCCGGATCCTGAGAGAAGGTTGCGGGGAAAGGGTTCCCTAAAAATTTTTGAATTTTAAGAGATCATTTTTATCTATTTTTCGTTTTTCCCGTCCTTTTTTCCTTCCGACTTTTTGGCGCCCCCCCCCCCCCCCCCAGCGCCTTGAGCAACCGCTCCACTTGCCTATAGGACGTCACGGCCCCGACTGCGTTTCCAGAGTACAAACTTTTTGAAGTGACAGCTCTCTGATCGTGTGAAGATGAGGAAAAGCTGTATGTAAAGCTCTCGGAAAGTTAAATAGGAAAATATGCTTTGATCCCCGGCTGCAGGTGTACGTGCATTGAAAAACGGACGTATTTCTGCCAAACGGAACTATGTGCATTAAGACATGAGCCTCGAGACCCATAAGAATATATGCATAACAGGGCTCACGTCATGATACAAAAAGTTCCGTTTGGCAGGAATACGTCCGAATAAGCCATTACGTAGCTCCGAAAGTTGAAATGATTTATTTTCCACGAGAGTCCGTCGTTTCGCGATGTGTTTCCACGGCTCTCGTCCGTGATTTTTAATCTCTGTCACCGCATACGGAACATCATTTCCGCGGCGGGAACTGTTACGCTGGCGCTTTTGTCAAAGAGCCACCGATGTTTTTTCAGCAAGTGTTTTCGGGACCGTAACTCGGTCACTAACTCCCGAGCCTTGATTTTTTAAGCCCTCGGACGGCTCTGTGAACGACCGTGGGTGACGGAGGGGAATCCAGGGAACCGCTCAGCTGTTGCCAATTTTACCCGGAAAACCCAGATTTGGAACACCGGAGACGCAAGAGATCATCCATTCTCGTTTACCTGAAGTTTATCCTACGAGCATGTGTGTAAAGGTTGGTAGAGTACTTATACTAAGAGAGTATGGCCACTGGGCCCCATGGAGAGGCTTCGGACCCAAAAATGACGGTGCTTTGTTTTGGTTTTTGAGGATGGGAGGAAGGTCATTGCCAACTTTTGACGGTTATCACCAATCGCACTTGCTGCTAACCTTACTACATCTAAGATAATTGTTCTCGAAAATTGCACACGATTAGCCGTAAAAATATGTAAAGAAGCCGCAATAGTGCATTTGGGTAAATTTCTCGTTACGATAAGCAAAGAAAACTACATTTCGAGTAATTTTGCATTACATTAACTTATGGCGTCCGCCATTTTTGGGTCCTAAGGGCTCCATTCAGCCTAAGGTGGCTGAGCCAATCAGAGGTGGTAACACCAGTGGCCATACTCTCTTAATATAGGTACTCTAAAGGTTGGTAAAGCCAAAAAATGCGTAGCTTCATTAAAACAGGGTTGCCACAGCCAGAGAATACCGAGAAAACCGGAAAATGTCAGGGGAAATTTGTTAGATTTGCCTTTACTTACTTAGAAGAATGGGTTTGAGGTTTCGAACAACAAATTTTGCCCGAAAACTATTTTCAATTATGTCTTATTAACGATCTGTCATATCCTCAGTTGTCAGGGAATTTCACCAAACTGTGACTGGAAAATCAGGGAAATGTCATGGAACTTATTTTTCCAAATTGTTGCATCCCTGTTAAAATCGTCGTTTCCATCACGAAAGAACGTAACTCCGTTTCAATGTTGCCAAATTTTCCCTCGCAATTGCATATTAACCAGAAGAATTTTGGGCATTCCTAATTGAAAATTTCACGGATTTTTCCTTAAATTTCATGCACAAATGGACGTATTTTTGCTACAAGGAACTATGTCTCACGCAAACCCTGTGCACATAGTTCCTTTCAGCATACAGACGTCCAAATGAGGAAAATGTTGGATAAAAAATTGCCCAGGTACATTTTTGTAAAATACATCGCGTTTTAATCAATTCGGCAACCTTGGAATGGAGTTACTTCCTTCGTCCGGGAAACTACGAAATTTTATTTATTTTATTTTATTTTTTTATTCAGTATTATATACAATTTAAATATACAATGCAGAGATGTGAGCAGACTCATGGAGTCTTTTAACACTTATATTTAACCCTGCAAAAATACAGTATGAGAAGGGCACTTTTTGGCGGTCTATTGACACTAATATTAAAAAGACAAAATGTGAAAACTGAAAATATGGTAGTGAAAACTGAAAATATGGTAGGGAAAACTGAAAATATGGTAGTGAAAACTGAAAATATGGTAGCGGGAAACTACGAAATGCTTCAAAATCCTGAAAGGGCAATCAGACAAGGTCTGTATTAGAAAAAACTTCATTTAATGTCTGTAAATCTCGTGTAGAAAACGTTTCACTCTACGAAAATTCTGCATATCAACTCCTGAACAGAATATTACCCAGTATTTTAAACACAGATAAAATTCGAGTGTCTTCCCTTTCAGCGTGAAAACTACTTTTCAAAGAGTTTCCCCTAAAACTGCACGGAGTGATCGCGGTCGAGGGTAGAGCGGTTTTCGACTCAAACTTGACATCGGTGAGCCGCAAGTTTTTATGACGATCAACATCGGCTCAAACGCGAGAGACATGATGCCTCGCCGATGAATTTTAATTGAAAAACTTGCGCGGCATACATCATCGCTCTTGGGACGGGGGAGGGGGAGGCTGAACACGAGGGGGTGGTACATGCGGGGGGGGGGGGGGGGAGTCTATACGAAATTCAACGGATGGGAAGAAGGAGGCGAATGGAGGAAATTCGAGCTGTAATCAGTCAGATTCTTCCAACGACGATGACGAAAGGGAATATTCGAGCATCGCTCAATATTTTTTCAGCTCTAAAGTGTTCATTTGAAGCGGGAAACGATGTCTCCCGAATCGACAACTAGACTGACCTGCTGAGAAAAAACATCCGAGCGTTGCCAAATTTCTCCCGATAAAGTGATCAATTTTGGAGAAGTTAAAGTGTAAGTTTCTTTAAAATTCTCCACGGACACGAGAAATAATTATGAAATAAAACTCTGTGAAAAATTCAATGAAAAAGTGTGCAAATTTTCTGGTGAATCGGTAATTCATACCGAAAGGTATAAAATCCCGGCATCGGTATTCTTATGACAAACCAATTTGGCCAAGATAGTTCCTAAACTAGCGTCTTCACGCACAAGCTAGGGACATTTATGCAGAAAACTAAGTTTAGTACATGCTGTAAGAATGTTTGAAACGACGGGTTGTGTCAAATGCAATGATATAATTCTGGATAATTTGAGTTCATAGGTTGGCTGCCCTTTTGGGCCCTAACCGTTCTATGACCTGGTCAAATCAAAATTACCGACCTTTTCCCTACTCCCCCTGTGCGGATATTCTAAACAGGCCAAAGATTACGAAAAACGTTCTTAACTGTATATATCTCTCTGCGCGCGTGTGGTTGACATCCAACCCCCGAGAAGACATGACTCTCCCTATGAAGAGACTTTCATCGTTGTTAAAAAATGTCGTTCGTCGTTGATGTCTTTGTTAATATGCAACATAGAACTTAAACAGCGCACAGTGGATTGAGTCAATAGAGGAGGTCGGACAAATTTGGAAACCTTAAACGCTTATAACTCCGTTTATACAAAACTTTGAGGTTCTAAAGTGGTGCCATTGGTTTCCTCGTGAAATTTCCCACAATATATCCCCCTCAAAATTTAAAATGTGACGAGATAAACATCGAAATTTGCAGTTTTAGTCAAAAATCTCGTGTGTGACCTCTCTAATTGACTCGATCCACTGTGCGGCGATTATTTTTCTGTGCGAATCTAAGTATCAAGCATCTAAAAAGGATTTCCATGGCGTAAAGGCTTGTACCAATGATCCTTCAAAACATGAGTATCAAAATCAGAAAATATTCAGACGGCAGCACCGGAGCATCACTGCAGTGAATCTAAACGAGTTTATGTTGGCTGCGGACGGCTGTCACCAACAGATAGGTGTCTGAGGGTTATAAATGTTGCCAATATCATAAATGTTGTATCATATCTCGGGGCTACTTATCCCGTCACCCTGTCGTCCTGACTCTTGGCGTCAATATTTACATATTTACGGCCCACTCAACACTCGCATTCTCACGTACCTCCAGCAGCTTGATGTTGCCAGATCACTCGAATATTAAAAGCATATTCGCTTCGAAATATCGAAGACGTCAAGATGAAAATCGGTTTATTTTGCAACAGGGGCGCCGCTCAATGGCTAAGTTCTGCCAGTCGTAGAGTCGTGTTCTGGTGATTGAATTTGCAGCTACTGTGTAAAAATTTAAAGGAGAAAAAATAAGAAGATAAGAACGTGCCAACTGAACGTGCGGTAACCCGTTTCGATCGAACTATTCGATTTGTCACGCCGAAATCTTGGAGTGAACCGAACTGAGAAGGGACGTTCGGTTGTTCCATTGCACAAACCTAATAGTTCGATCGATGTGATTTTAAACCTCTCACTTCGTGTGACCAACTTTTTCCATATATAGCATAGAGTAAAAAATTAAACATCGTCCGAAATTCCGGACCCCTGCAATTAACGGACTCATCGGACTAACGGATTATCATTTGCGGACTGACTCCTCGAAGTGGCCGGGAAAAATTATAGTTTCACCGGAAAACATACAGGATTGCAAAATCTCTACAATCATATGATCCCAGGATTGGAAGCTCGCGGTGTGCCTTGTTCGGAAACTGGGTACACCGGGGTATGTGTTTTCAACGACTGGAGCGCGCACCGCGGTATACGCGCAATGCATGAAATATCCTGCAGACTTGTAACTCACAAGCAGCACGATGCGCGCAACGTATCGTGCTGCACGGGCAATGCATGAAGTATCCTGCAGACTTGTAAGGCGCTGAACCATGCGTGGCGCGTACCGTGCTGTACGCGCAATGCATGAAGTATCCTGTGGTCTTGTTAGGCGCTACTCTGCAGTTCGCGTTGTGCGCGCCGGCCGCACTGTGTTTGATGCGATTATTCAAACTTACGGCGTTAGCGGTTTTCAACTTATGATTTTGAATTTTATGATCATTTCAAAAGACGAAACATTACATAAAACCCAACTAATTTTCTGCTCTTCATTCACATATTTTTATAAATAATTTTAAATAAAAGCATGCAAGTGAAGCGACTTTCTGTGTGGGATCCCTCGTCGCTCAGCAATGTAATGGCATGCGCGTGATCATTTGGACTACATTTTGCTAGTCGGAATTAAAATTTCTGGCTCATCAATAAAAACTCTTGTGTGCATAAGGAAACTAACGGCACATACGTTGTTTCTGAGCGAAGTCAAAAAATGTGGCTTCTAATTGCATAACGAAGTTCATTTGATCGATGAACCCTTCCGAAGCGTAGGGTATGGATCCGACGAAGCAGAGGTATGGATTCGATCGAAAAGTAAAAACTTGGAGCGATCGGATCGACGCCGTATTTATTATAGACACTAAAGATAGGCCTATCTTCAAAAACCCCAATCCTGTTTTTTACTCAACTTGATTAAAATTACTGTAAAAATTGCTTTCATCCTCGAGGGTCCTTTCACCTCCGGACAATATTATGTAGAGGTCCTCTACCGTTAAAATTCTTCCCAAATCCAGGACCGCCCATTAAAAAACTTACTTTCTATATAGCATCTAATTGATTTAAAATCGTAGAGTTATTGAATGTTGTTTCGTGACAACTAACTGGACTACATTTTGGAATTCAGAACTATGATTTCTGGCTCATCTAAGAAACAACGTATATACAATTGGATTCCCCATGCACATACATGCCGTGCTAAGGAAGAACGCCGCGTCGTATGAACATACGAGAATCGTCATATTTTCTTCGATAAAATGTTTATTTTTGAGAAAGTTATGAATGTTTTTCCTTGAAACTTTCAGGAAACTATAGGTGAAATCGCGAACAAAATTATTCAAAAAATCGGAAGGAAAACATTCATAAGTCTACCAGGAAATTGAATCAGTGAGTTCGAAAACACACCAACTCGGGGTTTTCTTCGATTTTCACTTTTTTACGGTTTAGTAACACTCATGGATAGAAGCATCTGCACGCAAAAGAAAATTTCGAAATTGCAATTGAAAATTCAGTATCTGGAAGTCGGTGAGAACGAACACACGAACTCGGAAATTTTTAAACGCTTAATTCTCTGTCATCAAACATGGTGTATCGATTTCAACTTGGTGCGTTACAAAGTCTCTAAGTACTTGTCCTTTGGCACCAGAGAGGTTTTTTTTAAACTAACTTCTTCGTCTGCTGCGCAGTTTTAGGTGTTTCCTGAACAATTTTTTTCCGAGTTTGTGTGTTTTCGAACTCACTGATTCAATTCAAGTTGTATCATAGGAAATTTGGCAACGTCTGAAGGTTCATACGGCATGTTTTCTTAGCAAGGCAGTAAAAGTATCTTTATGGAGGAGCCAGAAATTTTAGTTCTGAATTGCAAAACGAAGTCCAACTGTGCGGCGAGCATGCCGTTTGATTTGCGAGCACGTATCTCCATGGGCCAGAGCCCGCGAGATTGGATTTACCTCGGTGATACCACGATTGCACCGCTGCGTCATTCACCAACCTTTATTTGTTCAGATGCTTGCAGATTTGTAACTGACCTTACACACTTTGCATTATCCTGAGCCCGCAGTTTCATCAATTAAATCACAATCGATTGATGATTGAGGTGTGTCTCTTCGAAACGAATCAATCGCAGGCTCAAATGATACAGCGATTGAAATCCGGGAGCCGGAGAGGTTGGATTAGGATTACTTGGAATTATTAAAGAGAACCGCATTTTACGTTGCCTGATTTTCTCTTATGTTTCGTTTTTTTCAACAGCTCAATCACAGCCACTGGATTTAACAACTTTGAAATCTCTGTGAATGAATTTTAGATTATAAGGGATATACTGACAAAATTTCAAGTTTCTAAGTTTGCTTTGCATTCTGTTTAGGAGCCGTTCAAAGTATTACGTAACGCACTTAGGGGAGGGGGGTTTTAGCCAGTGTTACGGTGCGTTACAAGGAGGACACTGAAAAAAAGATTGGTAGAATTTACGATTCATTCACGCTGTGTATTCCATACAGCGTCAATTTAGAGTCAATCTGCTAGAAGAAAGGTAGACGTTACTATATACTGGTACAGGTAACCATTCCTCTGGCAGAATCGACTTAAAGATCGAGTAGAATTTACCATTCCCTCACGCTGTGTGAAATACAGCGTGAGAAATGGTGAATTCTACTAATCTTTCTTTTCAGTGAAGGGGGGTCCAGCCGAGCGTTGTGTAACAAATCCGAGGTGGGGAAAAAACCTTGAAAAAAAAAACGTGCAAAAAATCGAAAATCCGCCCTTACGAGTGAATCTAATCACGTATTGTCGTCACACCTTTGTTGATCTCTTTCCGTCGTATTTCAGCGAAATATCTCCCCAAAAATTCCGAATTATTTTTAAACTGTTTTCTTAGAGTTTTCTTGATTTTACGGAAATTGAGGGAGGCGATCAGGCCAGCGTTACGTAATTCGAAAGGGAGGGGGTGTAGGGCTACATTACGGGTGCGTTACAAGGGGTAGTTGGTTGTCAAAATCGAAAAATTGCGCTTTTAGGTACAACCCCTAATGCATGTAACGGAGAATCCCTCCATGGTGACGCCACAGCTAGGGTCTATCAAGGATCAAGGACAACGCGGCAACCCGCAGAACACGGATCCCGAGTAACGCCACCTCACCGCAACATTGCCGTGCTGAGTAAAAACGCCGTATGAGCATTATGAATGTTGCCAAATTTCTCTTTTGAAAATATTTGTTCTTGAAGAAAATTATGAATATTTTTCCTCGAAATTTTCAAAGTTTTTAGATCGAATTACGAAAAAAATCCTGTGAAAAATCGGAGGGGAAACACTCGCAGATTTTTCTGAAAATTCGTAGTTTGTTGATGGAAATCTGGCGACGCCGGATGGCTTGTACGACGTTCTTACTTAGAACATCTCAGCGCTAGGAGCATCTCAGGAGCCAAGCGCTAATCGTTAGCAGTGGCACACAGTGGATCGAGTCAATAGGAGAATCGGACAAAATTTGGAAATTTTAAAAGCTTTATAGCTCCGTATATACTAAATTTTGAAGTTCTAAAAGTGGCTCCATTGGTTTACTTGTAAAACTCTCTTCTTAAAACACCCCTTGGAGTTTAAAATGTGACGAAATAAACATAAGAAATTCGTAGTTTTAGTTAAAAATCACATATCCGACCTCTCCAATTGACTCGATCCACTGTGCGGCAGGTGGAGCAAACACAAGCGGGGAGTAATTGAGTACGCGTGATGAATGAGCATCGGGTTGATGAGCTGTCTGCGTTTCGCTTTGACGAGGCGACGTCACGAGATGCAGATGAGATGCGTATTGCTAACGGTGGTCGGCGGCGGTGCGGGCGCACGACTAATTGCCTAACCGACTACTTGAAGGCGAACTCAACCGCCGGGGCAATATCCGTCGTGACGTGCCGCCCCGGCCGCGGAAACCGCAGCTTCGCGCTGCGCTTCCGCCGCGCGCGGTGGCTATGACTGATCGACGCCTCCGCCTCGCGTATCTGCATTGCGAAGTTGCGGGTTTTCCGAGGAATTTCGTTTTATCATGAAAGAGCTGATGAGATCATGGATATTTGTTGTGGAATTGAGGCGTTGGGTGCAGAAAGGGCATTTTTTGGTTGCGGTGTTTCAGAAGCTCCACTGCTAATTTATATTGTAGAAAGGAACAACTTAAAACGGGACTAAGGCCGCAAATAATAAAAAGAAACACTTAAAATAAAATAAAAAACCCGGGACGTTTCGCAGGAATCACACCCGCATTTTCAACCGGCCAAACAAGAAAATTATAAGAAAGACACTATGAGCCTCACCGTTGTTGTTGTGAGATTGATAGTGCAACCGAAATAAACGAATAAGCGCAACTTGAAACGAAGCACATCGAAGCAGAGATTACTCAGGACGATTACTCAGACGATTTATATTTTAGAGAGGAAGCTATTCGGTGAATTTACTAAAATTTTCAGTATTCAAAAAGGCGTTTCAGGTATTGTAAAACCTTAAAAAAAAAAAAAAAAAAAAAAATGCAATAAAAGTTTTTACGAATTTCAAAAATTTGCCTCAATTATAATGGATGAAACGTTAGCAAAGATTCTGAGACAACGCAATCAAAAAATGCCCTTTTTGTGCCCAGCGCTTCAGATGGATTATTACCACAACAAATATGACCGGATCTCTGCCGTAATAACGAAGAGTGTCGTAAGTTTGTTATTCTCAAATTCGAAATCGAGCTTCTTTCAAAATTCGTTTAATCTCTTTTAGGTGAAATCACGCACCAATCAAAAATCAGCATCACCATTTTCTTGTAAAATATTAAATTGAATTTGGCATTCAATGATGTGGCTTGGTTCCTTTCTGCTTAACGCGGTCCAAATGTTGGTGTTAAAAAAGATGAAAACTGCATCATTCTTGCCATTTCATAAATGAGTTTTTTAGAGACATTTAAAAAACTAGAGAGAATAATCGAGAATAATGGAGGTCCCTCATTGAGTTGCAATTCTTCCAATGTATCCAGCGACATCTCTTGTGTATAGTGGGTTTGTCAAAATACCAGAGCTGACTGCAGGCTCTTTTACAAGAAAAGCTCGCTTCACGGTCGCAATTTGAGAGCTTCCCTTGAGTTTGGGAGTTGATCGAGAGAAAGAAACCAGTAAGGCATCATTGTATATGTATGTCTCGTGAAAATAATTTCACGAGACACACGATGATAAGGATTGATAATATGAACGGATGATCAAATTGAAAATCCCTGCTGCATGCAAGAATTCCATTCTAATATCAATCTATCAATCTATACGAAGGCGACCCCCCCTTCTCGTTCGGAGTATGTTACTAACTTGTGTTTCTCCTTCCTCTGTTGCAGGTATGTGCATTCCCTGACGATGACTTGATGGAATCTCACGTCATATTTCACACGAACGTCTCGAATACGCGTGAGTGACGTTAATTCGATTTCTTGCGGTCCGTGTCTTTTCCCTCTGTCGGTTAAATCTAATGCGTGTTTGGTATTTGTGTCGTGTGTTTCCTGAAGGAAACACGGTATCTGCTGTTGCTGATACAGAGTCAGAAATCTGCCGGCCACACCAAAAACGCCGTAACTCCAATGAACCTTTGCATTTTTCCTCCGCACATACTGTTCTTTCACGAGAAAACCTGTTCACTAAGGTGTTTTATTTTGTACATTTTGAATTCTCAGTGGTACTCCACAGTTATTTTAGAGCTAAGAACGATAGATGGAAGATGGTTTTTCGGCAATGAAACATTTCTTCGGCAAAAAGCTGAAAAAATCTAAGACGGAATTACGGCGTTTTTGGTGAGGACGGCAGAAACATAATGAACATTAATAAGCAATATGCGTCGTGAAAAATATTTTCAGACCAATGCATCTGCAGCTTGAGATGGAAAACTCGACAATTATTATCTTGAGATGCGCCAAATAATGAATCAGTATAATTTAGGAAGGGGTTCAGTGACATTTCTGTGCTCTCGCGAAAAATGCATTTAAAGATGAAGGTCACGTTAAAGCGCATCCCTCAAATTAATCAGGACTCGAAGATTTACGAGCAAAATTAAGTACAAAAGACTGTGAAATTGTATGCTTGTTGATAGCAGTGAGCCTGACTCTTCACTACTTATGAAAAAAAAAAAAAAAAAAAAAAAAAAACATGTTCGTTAGCAGAAATATGTAAGAATTGTATCAGAATTTTGAGCCATCAAATATTTTCTCCTTGCGGAAAATGTTTCCTCTCGAAGCCTCAGGAGCATTTATTCACTTACGAATTTAATGTTTTTTAAGTGAGATGAAAATCGGTTACCCGAGGTGATTGCGATAGTCAAAATGAAGAAGAAATAATTTGACGTAGGATCATTTCCCTATTTTTTTATGGAGGTGATCCGTTTCTTCAATTAAATTTTGATGAACCTCCGAAAATTATCCTTGAAAACCGTCCTCATCCAATCTGATCGATCGGTGTTGGAAAAATTATTACAAAACGCGATTTCCTTACAAAATATTATATTTTTTATTTTTTTTTATTTTTTTTTTTTTTGGCGGAGAGGGGAGGTAGTAAAATATCAAATTTAGATTTAAAAAATCAAGCGGCTAATTTTAAGACCTTGATCACCCTGTATCACCAAGCACTCTCAAGTTATGTAATCAGTCGGGCCTTATCACCGCTAAGGACTTTTCGATGTTGCCAGGTTTCCTCTCTGGGCCGCAGGCGTCACTCAACCATGCGCCATCTGAATTTATCCTCTATACATCTTATCACTAATTTATTATGTCATTTCATAAATGTGCCACTGAACTCCTTGCTGTTTTGACAAGTTGACTCTCTTTATCACGTCGGGCATCACAACACAAAGTGTGAGGGGGCTTTGCCCTACTAATAGAAAACCGTTGCAGTATCACGCGGATGTCTCAACATTTATTGTGATAAAATACTAAGACTGTCAAATTTGTGAATATTTTCCTTTGCAATTCGCATATGATTTTTGAAATACTTCATTTGAAATAAAAACAAGACTAACAAATTCAAAGAAAAAATTCAAAGGATTAGAGTCGTCAATTTTCTCAATAATGAAAATTGATTTTAAGGACATTTGGCAAATTTAAATATTCGCATGACTTCCTTCCGCAGATGCGCGCTATCGCGTGTTAGAAACTATAGCTCAAATCTCTGCCAACGCCATTTCTGGAGGAAGCAAACATGTTCATACGGATTGAACATGTCTCTGAAGATTTCCTGATATTACTAGGGAAAATTACAGGAAGACACGGCTTTTGATTGTAGAGAGGAAAATTTTACCTTAGATGGTCAAAACATAAGCTTTACATTTGCTGCATTCTAGTATCAACTTTTGGGGAACATCGATCATGCTCTTTGCACCGATAACTTAAGTCTGTAAAACGGTTGAAAAGAAAGTCTTTGCTAAAATACGAGCCCGTTTCGTGCAAGGATAATTTTACTAAAAGGTCAGTCATGTTATCTAGTGTGTTATCAAAATCTTATGGTCCTGAATCCCGGCGTTACTGAGGTACTTGTAAAAACTGAAGGAAGAGGTTTCCAGAAAATGTAGGTAATTTATTACGTTTGTATCTCTTTCTACACGAGAAAAGACGTGGTTTTCTAGTAGATCGAAAATATCTAATAATTGTATGGATGCCTGAAACAAAGTATTTCTCCCTTTAATTTTTAACTTGCTATTAGAGGTGCGTATCTAAACCGAATAAAATCCCGAACATTTGTGAGTGCATCTAAGAAATCAATAATGTCAAGCATAAACATAACACAACATAACTAAAACATAAATGAAATATTTAATTAAATGAGATTCGAAAATTGTAAAATAGACATATGTACAGGTGAAAAATTACATTTAAATTACAAATTAATTAAAATGAATGGATTGCATTTTGCAAGAAGGAACCAGAAGCATTGAAATGATGCTAAGATTGCGCAACTTCGTCCTTTGCAATAAAATTACTGAAATCCTGAAGAAGTATGAAATTTCTGTGGTAATTATTGTCTTCAATTTACATTTTTAGCGAGTAAAATATAGAAACTGTTAATGGATAATCAACTTTTTCTTCCAAGACATAAGGAGCTGCACAATCTGATCAATATTGCAATGCTCCTGGTTCATTTTTGCAAAATGTAACCCGAACAACAGTCCACGAAAGCAGAAATCAATGTTCGTTATTTTGTGATTCATATTAATCGTTATCTGTAGTGTTTCTCTACTTGTAAATACTTCTGATCCTGCAAACGCGTGCTATTGAACAGGTAATTAAGCCTACACAGGTGTCCATCACAGCTCAAATTAGCGACTACCTTGACGGTCGCTCGATCAGTCTCCTCCCGGAGAACCCCATGCCTGAAAACGTCCAAATAATCCTCACTCAGAGATCGAGTCATATTCGACACATCTTTGACCGAGTCAATCCTAACAACGAAGCCCAGTACAGCGGCCATCTTGCGGACGACGAAAGCCAGGTCCGTATTATTCCGGTTCCGTTTGAACTCGTCGGCAGTTCGACCGGTCTTCACGTACCTAACCTCAAACTCGGGCGCGGGCGGGTGAAGCAAGTGAACTCTCACAGAGTGCGCCACCAGTCTATTAACCGGTTTGAGCCCGCCCTCGAACGCAACGAAGAGCTTCGCCAATGCATGGGCGAACCTCCTCATAGCTCTCTCGGACCCGTCGATGTTGAAGATGGTTTCCATCAACTCCATCCGGAATTTGGGGTCGCCGTTGATAGGGGCTTCGTCGACCATGGCGTCGTAGAACAAGCGCGACATGTAGCTCTTGATCTCCAGGTTCGGGACCCGGAACGCGAAGGAGGCGTTGGTGATGGGCCAGCCGTCCTCGACGCGGCGGACGACGTACTCGGCGAACTTGAGGTAGCCGAGGTTCTCGAGCAGGTCGACGAAGCGGTAGACGGCGACGCTGTTCTCGCACTGGGAGAAGGAGCGGATCCGCTGGAGCTTCTTGATCTCGACCACCATGTCCGGCAGCATGAAGGCCCAGAAGTTGATCTGGTTGGAGGTGAACTCGCACTGGCGGTAGCACTCCAGGAACCACTCGCCGTAGCAGTTGCCGGCGAACACGGTCCTGGAAATAAACAGATGGTACCGATTTGAAACATGTGATTTTGACCAGAGTTCGGATACCTATGGATATGTACGTGCGTACACTGGAAAAAAATACACATTGGATCCAGAGTCCAGACTCTTTAAAACATCGACAAGAAAAAATACTCATGATTCAATCGGATTTTGGCTTGAATCAAAACGAAATCCGCTCTAATTAAGAGGCTTGGTCCTTGATTTTAGCAAAAATCCGATTGAATCAAGAGTATTTTTTCTTGTCGATGTTTTTAAGAGTCTGGACACTAGATCCAATGTGTTTTTTTTTCCAGTGTATGTGCGTAGATGGAACCGTTTCAAAGAGCAAGTACTCTTCGTAGTGTTTTTCATTTTATGACGTTAGAAAGTGAACTTCTAGACAGTTGGAAAGTTCAAAGGCTGTATATCAATTTTTAAACCTTGGTATTGTTTCATATAAACTTTGAATAGAACTACGTGTCTAAATTCTTGTAATTGACTCACCCTCATATTTCCTTTAATAAAGACATTAACAGCCTAAATTGGTGAGTCTGCGTGTCTCCAGGAAATAAGTAACTAACCAACTTATCCACCAGCAATAGAAATACGTGTATAGATTTGTGTACTTGGACTCATTCTTCATATTTTCTGTAAAGACATTAATACCGTAATTTGCTGAATGCATGTGTCAAATAAAAATAACTAACTCACTATGCTACCAACCGTACATCTTCAGCCACTTTACTAGTCCAAAAAAAGATTTTGTTTTTTTGAGATACCTTAAATTTTCCATAAGATACAGGTAGGGAAAGACATGTATAAAGTAAATTTCCGATAGGAAAGCATTTTGATACCCAAAGCTGTTGAAAATTGGTAAATTGGACGTATTTAAATCAAAAGGAACTATATCATCCTGACAAGAGCCCTGAGATCAATTAGAGTACATGTTTGACAGGGCTCATGTCACAATGGACATTCCTTTTGATTGAAATACGTCCAATGTACGGTCGAAACTTCGAAAAGTGAGGAAATTTCAAAACTCAAGAAGTCGTGTCACCTCGGTTTACAACCTGCTCACCTGAACGTATCCAGCGATCCGATCTCAGGCCAGTAGGGCTTGTACTCCTTGGACTGACTCGTCAGGAAACTCACCAACGAAAAGGGGTTGTACTTATCGCCCTGGGGGTGGGTCTTGAGCCCCCAGCCGCCGTACCAGTCGCGGATCTTCATGAGCTCGTGGCCGTAACCGCAGGAATCGGCCAGGGCCTTGGCCTCGGCCTCGAAGAAGCCGGGGATGCTGTTGGCCTGCCCGGTGTAGATGACCGACTCGTGGTACGGGAGCATGGAGTAGACGATCATCGTCCGCCGGGCCTCTGGGACGGTGATGTTGAGCTCCTTGTCCGAGACGGCCTCGATGAGACCACTCACGATGTCCAGCTTCCGGAGTGCCAGCGCGGAGTCCTGTTCAGGGTCGAAGATCACCTCTTGGACCGGCGCGTCTACGTTGTCCACTAGACATACGGGGTCGCTGGAAGGGAAGGTTTCAACAATCAAAGCATATACGTAAAGAAAGCATTTACAATCAAGGACTTCATCGGTAAAAGAGAGCATGAGCTTGTAACGCTGCAAAACTCGAGCCTTGAGTGCAAAGAGTGAATTTCTTGGTCAGAATCTCCGCTGCTAATTTAAATTTACAGAGGAATTATTCGTCGCCTACCGACATAAGGACGTAACTACACTTTGCAATGAACCCTGTTCTCCATATATTTTATGATTTTCCGGGCTCATCTCAATGTGTAGTTACGCCCTTATGTCAGCCAAGCGACGAATTGAGTGAATTTTCTGAAAATGTTCGTATTCAGCATTGTAAAATTATGAAAAAAATTCAGTAAAATTTTCAACGAATTCCATACATTTACTTTAATTATAATGGATGAAATGTCAGCAAAGATTCTGAGACACCGCAACCAATAAATCGACGATGTAAGTCGGCAATCACATAACTCGTTTGCGGTGTCTGAAAATCTCCGCCTCTATGTTATTTTTTTTAAGGAGTCGAAATTGACGTCATTCCATGAAGTTTTGCAGAATTTTCTTCGCACATAGAAGAAAAATCATAGCAGTTTTAAAGAATTGCCGTTGAGTGATTTTCCGTTTAAAAAATAAAGTATGACAGGAAGTCTGCGACGTCACAAATCGAGTTATGTGATTGCCGACTTACACCGTCGAAATGCCGTTTTTGGTTTCTCGGATCAATTTTGGAATTTTTCATAGCATTTCGAGTAAATGAAATTCATTTCCAGGCGGTTTACTTCCACACAAAAGTGAGGAAAAATTCGGTGCACATTTAGGGTAACATCCATGGCAGAGTTTCAAGATAGGTTATTTGTAATTAAAAAACCTGTCATCAAAGCATTAATGAAAACGCAAAGCAACACCAAATGTCAATAGGAGGCAATGGAAAAGATACATAGCCGGGGCGTAGATGCTTTTAGTCAATTGGTTCTTATGGTTGCACCATTGTTGATGGACGTATCGTCCGAAAAAGGTGTGATAATGGAAGCTCTGCTCGTATAACAACTATTGTATAATTCTTTCAAATTTACTCTCGATCACAGTTAGTCTATCTAGGGTTATAGACAGAGACAGATCCAGGAGGTTAGTAACAGCGGCTTTCCTCCATTTAGACCCGTGTTGAATCATTGATTTTTGTCGAACACCGGCCTCTCCGGGAATCGATATGTCGCAGGCAGTCAGCAATCGCCGGCAATTTGCAAGCTCCGTACATTCGTCAAATTTCAATCACAATAACATCGATATAGTAAAGGTTTCTTTGACGAAGAAATTCAAGACACGACCTCAGCTTGGAACGCCTTCAAATCCAGCGATACCCTCCGCTTTGCGAAGGAGTTAGTTTAGTTGCTTAACCAAACCAAACCCAACGCAGATTATTATATTGATTACATTTCACGAACTCGCGAGTGTGCTAGCTGGTACCATGCATTCAAGAAGAAGGGAATAGCGTATGTTTGAATTCAAAACATAATAATTATCAATACTCTCTATCTCGTTTTTTCACTTTAATTTTTTTTTAATTTGTTGATTCAACACGAGAAGATTCCAATTTGCCGGCGATTGCTAATTGCCTGCGACAGATACATTTCCTAAGGTTTTAATGGGGAGGAAACAATATTGCTAACTTGCTGCGTCCGCCCATCGATGGTGAAACTGCAGAAACGCGTATCTCGGTTTGCGGCGTCGCAAACTTCCTCTTATGCTTTATTTTCTCTATGGAAAACTACAGGGTGTAATTTTTGGAAAATTTTAGCGATTTTTCTTCTTTTTATACAGAATATTCTGCGAAAATTTCAAGCCATGATGTCGGTTCGGTCTCCCCTGAAAAAAATAATAGGAGTGGAGATTTCGAAACACCGCGCAACCGAGATACGCATTTTTGCAGTTTCACTGTTCTACCGTGATAAGGAAAAACGCCGCACGAGCCTTCAGACGTTGCCCTATTTCCTTCAATAAAAATGAATTTACCAGGAAAGTTGTGAATATTTTTCTACCATTTTTCTAGACAATTTTGTTCGCAATTCAATAAAAAGTATCTGAAAATTTCAAGAAAAAATACGCGAAACTTTCCTCAAAACTACATGTTTTATCCGAGGAAATTTGGCAACTCTAAAAAGCTCAGCACGGCGTTCTTCCTTACGGCAGTGTTGCTATGGTTATAGAATAGGGGTTTTCTTACAGTTTAGTGTGATCCTTAATGCTTTTCTTGAGGAGGAGGATGGCCGTCTTGGGCGGGTAGGCGCGGACGACAGCTTCATGAGCCAAGGGGTCCGGGTGGAGATACTTCTTGAGTAGCTCCTTGTGCTCCTCGTCGATCTCGGTCGAATTAAGAAGGTACTCATGTTCGTGGACGGCATCGCGGATGGGCCCGATGAGGAGCTGGCGCATGAGGGCGATCTCGTTGTAGGTCCTGCCGGCCAGCTTGAAGTCGAGGTAGATGACCGGGTAGGAGCCGAAGTGCTTGCGGAAGAAGGGCTTGTTCTTGAAGATCTCCGGCGGGAGCCCGGTGCTCGGGAGAGGGTCGGCGAAGAGGTGGAAGTTCTTGTGGGACCTCTTGGCCACCATCGTGGTGCCCTTGACGTTGGGGTCCAGCTCGACGAAGCGCCGGAGCATGTCCAGGATCATGGTGCGCCCGGTCCCGCGGCGGCCCTTGATCATCCAGTGACGCGGTTTGACGCCCCCGTAGAAGTCGTGGATGAAGGCGGTTTTGTCCACGAACAGCGCCGAGTCGCGCATCTCCGCCCAGGAGCGCGGGTGGGTGAAGGCGGGCGGCTCTGGGGCGCCCAGCTGGGGGAGGATCAGAGGAGTCGGATCTCACTCATGCCGCAATCACACGCTGATTTTAGCAGCTGAATGTGGAAGTCAACAGTCATCGCCCAGCGGCTGAAATTTAGCAAATGCGAGTTATTTTCATCCAGATGTGTATCAAATCTACTCAAATAGTTCAGACAAATCCAACATTAGTTCGATGGTTGCTGAGAATCGTCGGCCGATGGCTTCCACATTCAAGCCACATTCAGCGTGTGATTGCGGCATCAGTTAAAAAAGTCCGTGTTTATTGCCGGAATGACAAGCTGAATTTGGCAGCTGAATATGGAAGTCAACAGCTGAAATTTTGCAAAGTCGAGTTATTTTTATCCAGATGTGTAACAAATCTATTCGAATAGTTCAGACAAATCCGACATTATCCGATGGTCGCTGAGAATCGTTGCTGGATTTTGCACGACCCGCACAAAATTCAGGCATCGGGACGATGATGACTTCTACATTCAAGCCACATTCAGCGTGTGATTGCGGCATATGATTACTTTGGGTTACTTTTTTTCGGTCGGATCAACCAAAGGGCAAGACACAAATTTCCGGGACTGGATTCGGTAATGCAATAATTTTAGAAACACCTTATCGAGGGCTAACGAACAATACCACCTGACTGACAATTTCATCAAAAATGAGTTAACGACTTCGCCGCAGTCTACAGTATAAAAGACGCAAGCTGGTGATTCCAGTTTTTTTCCAATTCTGTAGGATAGCGCTTCAATGACGAGTAAAATACGCAAAAATTGCAAATCTAACATTAACATTACAAAAATGGCGCAGTTTTCTCTTCGTTCTGCAAATCGTCAGTTTGCAGATACGATCAGGTATTGTTCATTAGCCATTGATATGCACCATTAGTTTCAATTTGCTGATATATTTTTTTATGACCAAGCCTAATAATCGATCTATTTCCTGACCATTTAATGAAATACTTAATTAGACCATCCGCTTAAGACCCAGCCCAAATTGGGACATATCTGCCGTATTTTCTTGTAATTGAAACATCATTGTAAAGTGTAAAATTTATTGAGATTTTGGATAAAAACCAATGTATAAAACTCTAAAGCACAAAAGTCCGTGCAAAACACGTTTCTTTTTTTTCGTGAGTCATCATACATTAAAGCCCTTCTGAAGCCATTTTTTACATTTGCTTTAATTTTCACTCCATGTGTCACCAGAATATTTCAAACTATGAAGAAAAAATAAAAACACTCACTAAGACACTTTTTTTACATTCATCTAAAAGTCCAACCTCATTCCCTGGTGACCACCTGCTGGCTTTTGGACTCGACGCGAATTTTTTAGCGGTTATGGTTTGAGGTATTCTTTTATCAGATTCGCCGAAAGTCTGACAAAGTTAAACCATGTTTGGCATGTAAAACTTTGGAAAGATTTGAATGAACCGAAAAATCCTCTGCACTGTAATTAAAATGAAATTAGTCGATTACCGATTTTATTGTATTGATTTAAACATGCATCGAGGTTTGTCGGAAAATAGCAAGAACGATCAGTTGATTGGCATTGCCAGGCTACCGAACTAATTACGCAATTTAAAGACTGGCTTACCTTAAGGGGGCGTAAATGTGGGGCAGAATAATCATCCACGTCTTCTGTATTCAGGTCTAGGAAACCATGTGTCTGAAAAACCAATGAATAAAAATGTAAAATAAAATGTGTTGACTTTTTCACGTTTGTTATGACTGCACATCCATTCTAATGTACCTATGCACGTTATTTTAGATCACGCTCACCTGAAAAATAAGATGTATTTGGAAAAATATTATTGTGGAGGGAATTCCAAGGAAAAAACGGCCGGAATCACTCATATTGAAGTCTAAGAATGAACTGAATTAGCTCGGGGAATTGATATCATGACTATCACAAAGTAAATGATAGCCAGGACGCTACATTGAGAATTAAAACCGAGATAAAATTATCTTCGTAGAATTGTATGAATAAAAAATATCAACCCGTATTATTCTGACGAATGGATTTCATCTCATTATACAGGGTGCCTCGAAAAAAAATTTTCAAGACGATTTTTTTTTTTTTGCTGTTTTTTCTTACATAACATACTTTGCTCTTACTTCCCCTGCGTGCTTTCCGTAACAAGAACAGATGAGAAATATAACTTTAAGCACCCATTAAAATTGCGATCATTCATTTTTCGCACTGAAGATTAGTAGTAAATATGAAGTTACAGGTGCGGTGTGCCATCTAAGAACAGATCAAGTGACATTCTGGATTTTTAGTTAAAACTGAGATATGCGAAAGCAGGCGCGCAGAAAAATCATTAGTAATTATAATTCATACCGGGCAGAGTTTGTCCTTTTTTCTTTTAAGAATGTTCATAAATAATGCGCGACTTTCTGCAATAAGAATGAATTCATACTAAAAATAAGTCGAATACGTGCTTTACAATCGACGGGTATTAACAATTGTAATAATAAATCAATCTGGATAATTTGAATTCATAGCTATTTTTGTCATGTAGCCATATTCAATAGCCATAGCCATAGCCATAGCCATAGCCACAGCCATTTAGCAATGGTTAGCCATAGTTGGATTGCATTTTGCAAAAAGGAACCAGGATCATTGCAATGTTGCTGAGATTGTGTAACTTCATCCATTGCAATATAACTATTGAAACCCTGAAAAATATGAAATTTACAAGGTAATTTTCGTCCTTAATTTACAGTTTTTAGCGATTAAAAAAAAAAAACTGTTCATAGATGATCAGGGTTTTCTTCCAAGACAAAAAGAAGCTGCACAATCTTAGCAACATTGCAATGCTTCTGGTTCCTTTTTGCAAAATGCAATCCAGTTGGCTGCCTTTTTGAGCCATACAAGCTCCATGACCAAACCTCAAAATTACCGACATGTTCATAAACTCTTCCGATGCAGCGGACTGATTATTGAAATTGATGAACAAAGCTATGGACAAAGAAGACATAGGGGGTATGGAGCGATCCTATCGGTTGAAATGGTGGTTCCTATAGACAAAGGGAGAAAATGATAGACTGACTGTCGGGTCTCTCTTGGGTTGCCGTTAGTTAGTCTATTACCTACCTCCTTTGTCCATTGCAACCACCCGCTTCCACCAATCGGATCTCTCCATATCTCTTTTTTCTCCTTTGTCTATAGCTTTGTCTATCAATTTCAATAATCGGCCCGCAGGCACTCTAGTCGCCTCCCGTGGAACGTTCCCGATGCGCGCAGATGAAAATTAGATGGACAAGGAAGAGGGTGTCTCGCATGAATAGAATATTGAAACGAAATTGCAGTCGCATGAGATCCATTTTTTTCAGAATCGATTTGACGTCGGCGTCACGAAAGGCATGTACAATAAGAAGAAGACTCGTACTCGGGTGCGTGGTGCGGCTACGCTGGTCGCATTGTCGGCATCATTGACGATTTTATTGTTATGAGATCGAACGGTGGTCACTAAAATTTCGACTGCCGCGTCTCGCTGTATCTTCACCTCCGGCCAAAGTATCACAAGCGCCATGCGACATTTTAAAATTTCCACCGCCGTTTTATTTTTTCACAAAGAAATTGTTGGTTGAATTCGTTTGAAAATTTCACTGAATTTTATCTGCAGCGCAAAGAAAATTCAGTGAAATTTTCGGACACTTTCGTTGAACAATTTATCTTTCTATCTTTCAATTCTAGCAAAACTTTTGGTTCCTCTCTGCTAAATACGGTCCAAATCGTCATTTCCTAGAAGAAGGATGTAATGTACATCTCAAGATTGCAAGATTGACTCAAACTATTCGATTTTTCGCAAGAATATAAATACATAAGAACCGCTTTCGAGGCGCTTACCTGGAACCTACGAATGTGAATATGACAAGAGCATAGGTGTGAATTTTTTGTCTAAAATGTTACTGATTTTTACGTGTGATCAGAAGATTAAATAAGCGAAATCCTCAGTTTCTTAAAAGTGTGTGTCAATCCATGCGGGAAAGGAGTCTTAGTACAATAGAAATTCCAAAATTACGGCACTGGTGTCAATTTAGAATCAGTATTTCGGGATAATTTTGCCACAGAACCGCGCAAAAATGTCACTTTAGACAGATATCGTCGATGTTTGTAGTTCATTAAATTTATTATTGAGATTCACATAGTTCTAATCCATCAGGTTGGAACTTTAAAAGTTCGAGCTACGTCCATGACGAAAATTCAATTTTTATTAACACAAGCAATAGCCAAAAAAGCTGTTTTTTTGCACTAGAAAAAAAAACACATTGGATCTAGAGTCCAGACTCTTAAAAACATCGACAAGAAAAAATACTCTTGATTCAATCAGATTTAAGCTTAAATCAAGAACCAAGCCTCTTAATTTGAGCGGATTTCCTTTTGATTCAAGCTTAAATCTGATTGAATCAAGAGTCCTTTTTCCTGTCAATGTTTTCAAGAGTCTGGACTCTAGATCCAAAGTGTTTTTTTTTTCCAGTGTGTGATAATAAGCCAGATTTTGCTCAAAAAGGACGTAAAAAAAACATGCTGTGAGTGAACACACTGGCAAGGACGCTGGTTGAAATTGAAGGCGAGCACCTGATGAGGAGCGCGGATGGATTGCGAGCACGGGAATTGGAGGACGTGCGGAAAATATGAAGTGGTGAAAAATGGAATGGGGCATTTATTGGCCGAAGAGTGAATCAAATGACGAGTGTGAACGAACTCCATCAGAACGATGAATGATGAATGGCACCTCAAGGACACCGTATCACACATCACACGCAACCGATCCAATCGGGAAAACTGAGTTCAGGAACCGGTGACCAGCACGAATTATACGCCTGGCATTGAAAATCATGCGTTGGTGCTGCACTACGCGCCATAGAAAAAACTTCAATTTCATAATATTGAGGCCTAACTTCGGTTTACATGGCGCAGGCACACTTTGACTTTTTGGTTTGGAATCGGAACTAGCTTTAAATATTTTTTTGTTGTGTAGTTGTTGTTTGTGTAGTTCACAAGATGTAAAGCAAAAAATTAATAAAAATCTGCACGCTAAAGTGTGTTCGAACCATTTTCTCTGCATGCATTCACGAAATTCAGGTAATACTCCATTATATAAGATCAGAAATTAACAACCAAATTCGGTTTTGTCTTTTTAAAATTTTTAAAAAAATAAATAAAAAAATACCTACAATTTCATGGACTTACTGAAAATTTTCAAATTCAATTCATAAGCGAGGTTTTAGCATTTCTGTGTTCAAAACCTCGAACTTTCCGTAAAATTGTCAAAAAACGCAAGTCAAGAATAGCATCGAACTAGTTGCAACGTGTTCCCTCATGAACAAATGTTCGCAGGATACAGAATTTTTTCTTCTTTTTTTTTTAAACTTGAAAATAACCAAATATCAAAGGAGCGTGGAAATTTTCGTCAAACTAAAATGTAGTTTAAATTAATGGAATCGCATGACACTTCGTCGTCTCCCGCACGGAGGAACGTAACTCCAATCCAAGGTTGCCAAATTGACTCCAACAATTAATTTATTTTACAAAAATGTAAGTGTGCAATTTATATCCAAAGTCTGATTTTTGCATGAAATCGGAAGAAAAATCAGTGAAATTTTCAGTTAGAAATGCCCAATACTTTCTGGTTAAAATGCAATTTACGAAAGGAAATTTGGCAACATTGAAATGTAGTTACGTTCTTTCGTGCGGAAAACGACGACTTGTGATACTTTGGCCGGAAGGTGACGAGTTCTAAAGTATCCGAACACTTCGATGTCCATATACTGGCCTACTGCCACATTATTCTGGATAACCCGGTGTCCACAGCGTCTAGTCCTTTTCATCAGGAGGCTAAGAGTCGGATCTCTTACGCCACGGCTCGCGGCGCGGCGTCATAAACTCCTGCTACACGTCGGCGCTTTGATACCACCCGGCGCGTCGGCGTCGCGTCCACGTGGTAACGGCTCCTCCTGGAGGACTTTCACGACTCCCGCTTTGAAAACCCGGGATAAATAACCGCGACAGAGGCTGTAAATAAAGCGGGCGGCGGATGCGCTGACAGTACGAGAGCCCCTGGACATCCGACCGTGGCCTCTAAATTATTTTTGATAGTGTCCGTCCGGGTCCTCCCGCCCGGCGCGGTTTTTGGTCCGCTATCGCAGCCCAGATACGAGAGGGTGATAACTTTTTCGGCTCTGTATTCACAGAGGGACTGATTGTTTATTCAATACATAACGCACGACCGAGCAACCTCAAAGGAGGTTTTTATTTTAGAAATTAAGTATGAATGTAGCTTAAAAAAGACAATGGACCACCAGCCAGGGTCCGAACTAGAAATTGACTTCACTTGAATTCTCTTCAAAATCTTTCATAGAAAACGAAACATACAACGGGAGTTTCTGACTTTAACTCCTGAATGAGATATTATACCAAATATTTTTAACACAGGTCAAATGGAAGTTCGATTATACAAATTACGTCATTTGTACTTTTGCCATTTGACCAATGTTAATTGTAAACACTTATATCTCGTTTAGGATTTGATTTTGAGACTTCCCGTCGCGTGGTTCGTTCTCGTCGTAAAATTTTGAAGAGAAAACATCTTGCGTAGTGTTTGAATTCTTATCTTATAGAAGCCAAAAAAAAAAAAACTCAAAAAAAAAAAAAAAAAAATTCTTATCTTGCGTAGAGCCCCATCGAAAGATATCACGGATGAAGGAGTTAAAAGTGCATTACCATTTTGTAACAGTCTTTTCACAGTTGATTGATCGTTTCGTATTTTTGAACGAATGCCGACCACTTTGCACAATTCAAATTCAAAATTTCAGATAAAATAAATTTTGCTTGAAGAAAATGCTTGTATTACACTAGAGTGAGTGACACGGTTTATTCAGATGAACCGTACACTGTTAAACATTTGGGGGTGAAAGTTTATGTCGGGTCTATTTAGCACCCAGAAACCCCGAGTGATCTGAATAGAGCGGAATCTATTTTCCTTACAGAGTGACTTACACTATTCTGGAGCGGAATCTACTCTTTCTGCGGAATGTCATATACGCTTTTTATGATGCTAATAATTTTACTACCCTTTCATGTGACTAAGGGTTATTGGGCACTATATACTGGCTACTCCGGCAACGAATTTCACTCCTCAATTTTTAATTGTGTAACCTCAATTTCCTTAAAAATTGCGTTAGTCCCTTTCTGCTAATGCGCTTCCCTCAAAGGAGCTTTTGTGACTTTTATAAAATCAGAACGGGAATTTGCCGTGTTTGCATCGTTCTATTTCATTTGAATGGTTTTGTTCCTAAAATAATCCGTTTCAATCGGCAAAGTTTCACTCTCGGGAGCGACAGAGCAATGAACATTCAAGAACGGGAGCGAGAACCAGAGGAACGACTTTGCTCACCTTAAATATGGAAATGAGCGGTGGCGTAACCGGGCTGTTGACGACTGGAGAGGCTGTCACATGCGACGCGGACGCCACCAACGGCCCTTTTAAAATGCCCTAATCGTGTTGCGCATCCCGTTGACTCGGAATATCCCTCATTATCATATAATTAGTGTCAAATCAACGCCAGTTCCAAAAATCACTGTCCTGTTGTCGATTTTCTCGACATACTTGAAATATTTTCCTTTAGTCATGGCGAAGAGCGACCCTCCGTGAAATACCTTACGAGAAAGGTCGAATTTGTTTACCCCCTCTCTCTTTCTTCTCGTAACACACGTTCATGCGCTCCTACAAAATACGCAAAAGCTATCGCTGAGCAGGAAAAGAGGAATGCCTCGACTTGGGTGGATGAAAGATGTTGAGAAAGGCCTACGAGGAATGAGAGTCAGAGGATGGTGGACTACGGTTCGGGATAGGAATCAGTACGGCGAGTGGCGAGGCATTGCCATGGAGGCCAAAGCCCAAATTGCACTGGAAAAAAAACACATTGGATCTAGAGTCCAGACTCTTGGAAACATTGACAAGAAAATATACTCTTGATTCAATCGGATTTTTGCTTGAATCAAAACGAAATCCGCTAAAACTAAGAGGCTTGGTTCTTGATTTAAGCTAGATTCTGATTGAATCAAGAGTACTTTTTCTTGTCGATGTTTTTAAGAGTCTGGACTCTAGATCCAATGTGTTTTTTTTCCAGTGTGAGGCTTTGGGCTGTGGCTGTAGGGCTAGAAAAAAGAAGACACACAATACGTAGCGATCTCCTCCCCCCACCCTCATATAAAGGAATAGAAAAATCACTGCTAGAATTTAGTTTACCCCCTTTTTTATGTGAAAAACGGAAAAATCCAACAATGAGAGAAGAAATTGTATGCGGGTAAAGGGTCCAATTTTTTTATGAATTTATGAGATTCGAGGGGAAAATGGAAAAACAGAAAAATTAAAAATAAATATCTATTTCCGTTAGAAAATACACCAATTTTGACACGAAGTATTTAAAACAAATCAAATGGAAGTGTAAGAAAATGAAAATGAATCTTCTTTACAAAATACCGGCGTCGTACGTAACGCGACCCTTGGACCGATCCCATTCTCTCCTGTCGTGATCGTAACGCTAATTCAGACCTCCCAATACCCTTCCTTGAGCGTTACGTATTTGATGAACAGCCGCCCCTAAAGTTGGAAAAATAATTTAGTTGCACTAGTCACTGGTGACATGTTCTGTAGCAGCGCTAGAAGAAAACTGCCCTCTCTAAAATTGTTGATAGTAAAATTACAAACATTCTTCTGAAAGTGTTAATGTAACAAAATGTCGTGACCGGCTGGAAAGGTGCACGAATACCTGTATCTTTTCTCGTTGGTATTTGGATAGTTTTGAATATGCAGAGAGTTGGCAACACTTTCATAAAGCTGCTCTATAAACGTGTCAACGACTGAGTATTTGTTGAATATATCAGTGTTGTGGAGGAACAGGGGCCGTACCTCCCAAAAGACTACTCTTCCAATGTTTCCACTCGTTAGGTCTGTAAATCGTCTTAGCGGTTAGGCCAATACGGATCATGTATTCCGAAATTTGGAAACCTATCGATGTCTCCAGGTATTTTCACCCGGCATTATCCTCATTTAAACCTATCAGAATCAGACAAACCTTCGACTTTCCCACCGACTTGAGGTGCAAAAGTTGGTTTACTTTTGTTAGCACATGAGCTTCTGTTGAATGGTACTACTTTCCGATGTGACTTTCGCCCAGTCTTTTCTTGTCCTTGTCCTAGTGGGCTGTTTGTTAAAATTGATAGACAACGCTTTAGACAAAAAAGACAAAAGGGATATGGAGGAAACCCATTGGTGGAAGCGCGCGGGTGGTTACAATGGGCATAGGACGTAGGTAATAGACTTACTAACGACAACCGACGAAAGACCCTATAGTTACACTGAAAAAAAAAATATTGGTAGAATTTGCCATTCCTTCACGCTGTATTTCACACAGCGTCAATTTAGAGTCAATTCTGCCAGAAGAATGGTAAACGTTACTATATACCGGTACATGCAACCATTCCTCTGGCAGAATAGACATGAAGATTGGTAGAATTTACCATTCCTTCGCGCTATGTGAAATACAGCGTAAAGGAACGGTAAATTCTACCAATCTTTTTTTTTCAGTGTACAGTCCATCATTTACCCCCTTAGTCTATAAGAACCACCCATTTCAACCAATAGGATTGCTCCACCCTTCCTATGCCTCCTTCGTCTGTAGCTTTGTCTATTGATTTCAACAATCAGCCTGCAGGTCTAATTCCTCAGCACCTAACTTATACTGGGAAAGTATTTCTGATCTGAGGCCGGAAAGTCTAAATTCTCGGACTAGAATTTCCTTCGTAAAGACTGAAATTGGACCGCGATTAGGAGAGAGGAACCAAACCACATCAGCTTTTGCCAAATTTAACTAGGCAAAAGATCCGCGTAACCGTTTTCATCTAAAAAATTAAATTGCTCATTTAAATTTGGCAATAGCTGATGTGGTTTGGTTCCTTCTGCTTTTGATGGTCTAATTATATTTGGCGTAAAAAGACTTATGATTTCCGTAACAAGGATTCCGGTTGTGCAAAGAGTATTCTCAGAAAAAGAAATATTCTTTGTTCAGTGAACCACTGGGCAAGGTACGAAGTTAAAGCATTCTGATACATGTAACCGAACCAAAATTTTACGTAAAACACAACTTGCGCAACCAAAATTACTGAAATTAAACTCATTATCAGTATATATATTCAGTGTTTCTTGATGCGTGAATTCAAACCTCCTGCATGCTCATGAAAACACAATGGTTTACGTACATCGGATCGCAAACTAAATGTTATCGTGGCAGTCCCTATGATACGAAAATACTGCAATCTCAATCCTCACGCTTTTGCTAAGCTACGGCAAATTGTTTTCAGTTAGAACGATGAAGTGTGGGAAAGAAACAATTTTCGATTGAAAAGCCTGCCAAAACTGTTGTGAGGCACGATTTTATTCACGTAGAGAATTGCGTTTCTTGTGATCAAGCAATTCAAATTTCCCATAACCAATGTGAAAAAAAACCCGTAAATATCTCAGTTAAGAGGGCGGTTTCACGATAACTGGAATAGTTTTGTCGCCGTAACAGACAACTTTTTTTTCGGTCATATTTTTAGTGATGATAATCACTCGAATTTTTTTGCATTAATCTACACAAAGTTACAAATTATAACGCTTTTCAAAGGTTTATCGCTCTACTTTTCAATTTTAATATATAAATGGCCAAAAATGTGTTGTCTGTTACGCTTACTTTTTACCGCGTAACAGACAGCACATTTTCGAAATTTACATAATATCAATCGAGAAATAGAGCGCAATAAATCATTAGAGAGCGTTATAATACGTAACCCTTCGAAGGTCAATGCGAAGAAATTCGAGTGATTATCATTTCTACTAAAAATATGACCGAAAAATGTGTTGTCTGTTATGGCGACGAAACTATTCCAGTTATCGTGAAACCACCCAAGAGTTGATTTTAGTAATTTTCGATGCAAAAATCGTGTTATACGTGAAATTCTACTCATGGCACATTTTTCAGAATGCTTAAATTCGTACCTTGTCTATCGGTCCATTATTTTCGATAGAAAAGAATCGGATGTGTGATACTCAGCCGATCCATTCCGATTGATTTCAGTCCGGCGAACAGGCCGAAACTTCCTACTGCGCGAATACGCTCAAACGGAGGGCCTCCTAATTTAAACGTGGTGGCATGTCGTGTCGACGAGACATTTATTTGATTAAATTTGTGAAAACTCATGAAACTTGATGAACTTTGATTGGGTAAATATTCAAATTTAATAATGTTTACTTGTCTCCAATTCAAATGCAGATTAGCCTCGCCCTTAAATATTCGTTCATTGGCCCTCGCCGCGGAGCAAATGGAAGGCGAAATTTACGAGAACCCTACTCTATCTCCCGTTTCTATCTCATCGAAAAATCACAATGAGTTTTTAATGTAAGGACGGTATTCTTTATTCGTAACAGGGTTTGGAAAAGTGACTCGGTCGTCCGTCAAAATATTTGGTATGGATAAGTTTGTATACATGTTATGATTAAGAGATACATACTTACTGCCGTGTTAAGGAAAAAAAACGTATGAACATTTGAGAGTTGGCAAGTTTCCTTCGATGAAACAAGTATTTTTGACTGAATTTATGTGTATTTTTCCTTAAAACGTTCAGAACCCAATGTCACAACCAAACTACTGAAACTTTTTGCCTCCCTTAATTTAAAAATCTGAATTTTTGTACATAATACACCCATCTTCCAAAAAAGACGTTGATAGCCTAGGATGCTGAATGTCTATAAATAAAATAACTAACTAACCAACTATATTTGATCAAATTGCGAAGAAAATAGTCGGAAAAATTGGAAGAAAAATATTTACGATTTACCCCATGAAGTCGTATTTTATCAGAAGAAATTTAGCAACACTTGGAAGTTCATACAGCGTTTCTCCTTAGCATGGCAGCATACGTGACCGTCCACGAGGATAAAGGGCTTGTGGGTCGATTGTTGAACTAGCTTCTATCGAATGACGTTTGTCGATACAGAGCATTGCTAAAGTAGGGATTTATCAATCAAGCTCATTCGATAAAGTTTTGCAAAGAGCCCCAAACATCACGAGGGATCAAAACATGGAATAACCTATTTCCATTAATTAAATCGATGGCCAAAATACGAAACCACGTATCTTTGTTTGCCATGTCACGGAAATTCTGTCATACTTCATTTCTTCTTTGGCAAGCTAGTCACCGTAATTTCTTGAAAACTACCTTGATTTTCTTCTCTTGACAAAATTTTCTATATGAATTTCAAGCTTTGAAGTTGGCTTGTTTCCATTCTAAAAATATGAAAGGAGCGGAAATTTTGAAACATTGTAATGAATGCGTGCGGCTCTGCACTTCGGCCATCGATATAATTTTTGAGCTGCAAGTTTCAACCTGTAAAACGCATGGTTGTATTTTCCTCTGATGCGGCATTTTTTAATATTTTTCAAAAATTTTTTTTTTTTTGTTAATCTTCCTTATATCCAGAGGTATCATACTATTTTGAATTTTCACTTTATTATTTCCAACATCTTAGAGCGGTCAATCGAATATATGCAAAATTGTGTAAACTTCAAAACCTGAAGATCAGTCCAGGTTCTCGATAACATTCCTGACTTGTAAAGTTGACTGCATACAACGCACACCCGAACGTCTTGAGAACGTGAAAAATTGTCGAATTTTAAAGTGTCTCTGAGACGTATGTACCCTGGGAGCCAACCAATAAATAGTCTTTTAACGGTCTTTACTCCGTCGCAAGTGGCGAAGCTAGAATGATCGATTATCGATATTTCCCCATTTGAAGCTATGCTAAAGAATCGATTATCAAGGGACTTCGTTGCAAATACCCTGTTTATCGATCCTTTTCCATAAGGTTTAAACGGCAAACCAACCGATTTATCGCAAAGCACGCCACGCCATCATGCCCGTCGCATGTGGAGAAAGACACTCTCTTTTAGAGTCATTCGAATTTATCCGCCAAATGGGCGCTGATGGTGCAGAGGGTGAAGTATCCGGTGCGGAGTGCAACCCTTGAAACGGCGCTCCCTCGGGAGAGGGCACAGGTGCAGCAGGACCCGGGACACCCCTTCATCCCCATCAGCGAGTTGATTGAAAATTTGTATCGGTATTTTTTCTCATCGCTCACCCCCAATTTACTTCCAGCCCGCGAAGACGGATGAGGAGTTTAACTCTGCACGTTTTATTGGATGGGGGAAACGGCTCGGAGGGAATAACTCGTGAATGTTTCGCTATTAGCAATGCAGCTTTAAATCACAGAAAATAGAGGAAATAAGCATTACATTTTGATCGGGTTAAGCAGATAGGAACCAAGCCACATCAGCTTTTGCCCAATTTAGTTGGACAATTTAATTTTTTACATTGGATCGATTGCACGGGCATTTTTGCAAATTTCAGTAAATTTTCTGCCTAGCGTGGAGTGGTTCTTTAAACTTTTCAAACGAATCCGCACAAACTTTCTCGTGTAAAAAATTGATTGGATTTGTTGCATGTGTGAGGGATTTGCGATTCGACTGTTGATTCTCTGGTAAAAGTTCGCGAGAAACACGATGGTGCCACTGGTTTTCTCTGAATCAACTTCCAAGCTCAAAAGAAGCTCTCAAGTTGAGGCCAAAATGGAGGGGATATCCCACGCTATCCTGAGAGCCCACCTCTACATCAAGACCAACTCTCCATGCAAAGATAGGGAGCAAATACATTAGCAGTGATGCCGTGTTTTTAGTTTGAGAGTCCCCAAATAATGTGGCAGCCCTGTCAATGTATTTGCTCCCTATCTTTGCATGGAGAGTTTGTCTTGATATAGAGGTGGACTCTCAGGATAGCGTGGGATATCCCCTCCATTTTGGCCTCAACTTGAGAGCTTTTTTTGAGCTTGGGAGATGATTTCAGAGAAAACCAGTGGCACCATCGTGTTTCTCGCGAACTTTTACATGAGAATCAACGGTCAAATCGCAAATCCCTGACACATGCAACATCTCCATTGCCCATTACTGAATTTAGCAACAGCTAATGTGGCTTGGTTCCTTTCTGCTAAAGGTGGTCCATTTGTCAAGCACATCATAAGAACACTTTCCCCCTCATCAAATGACCGAGATCAAAGGCATGATGCTGCGGATGCGAATCATATTATTATTAGCTAATCTCCGACAATTAACAGCAGCAAAAATTTTATCATCTTAATATAAGCAATTTTGTACTGAGCGCAAATCCGTGGTTAAAATACAGAACTGCACGGAAAACAATGATATGGCTGATTTAACAATTTTTTAGTTTAAAAAAGTGTCCGACATGCTTGAATGTGAATACCGCAAAAAATACCCTACCACCCACGGGGTTAAAGAATCCTTTCCATTATTGTAAAATGTACATTTGAAACATATCGTATTTTTAACAATTTAATTGTTTTATCAGCAATCCAGTTTTTTTCCGTGACTTTTGATACCTTCAAGCGCGCGTGGCAGCAACGGGAAGGGGTGCGAGGGAGGGCGGCTTTGCGGTGAGCCTCGATGAACTTTACTTCGAAAAGGGGAGGAAGGATACCGCTGAGAGGAAACACAATAGAAAAGTAAGTTGGGCACTTGAAATAAGAAATAACACCCCCATCCCCAACTCGGCCGCGCGGTTACGCATCGCGCATTTCGTTACCGAAAAAATCACCTGTCGATGTTTTCTGCTCAAGGGGTGAGGCGAGGGAAAATGACTTTATTCGAAACGTGGAGCGAATACGCACAGCCTCGTTTAACAGATTCCTATCGGCTGTGCGTGAGTGTGCGTGGCGTTATGTCGCCGCTCCCGTGACGTAAGGTCGTATCTCCATTCCATATGAGCCCTGATTCACATATAAATCCATGCTCCGTAGAGCTCATGCGGAAATCGATATTCGTCCTTACGTCACAGGAGTGACGTTATGTGAGCCAGTTTATTGCGATCCTGGTGTGGGGGAAGGGGAGGGGTGGATTTGCGTAGGGGTATTGCGGGACAGGCAGAGTCCAAGGGGAGGCAAGTCAGGGGTTTAATGGCCTCTAAATGTATGAGGCTCTTTTTTTTTTTTTTTTGATGACTTCTACTGCTTTCAGAGGGAGAGAGTTGGGATGTCCTTTGAAAAATTAGAAATTTTAAGCCCCTCTTAAACGCAGTATGATAAAACTGCAATGGACCACTAGACAAGGTTCGAATTAAGCCTTAGGATACTTGTTTCTTTACCAAAATTTCACGTAAGACACGATGCGCACAACGAAAATTACCGAAATCAACTTCTTACGAAGATATTTAATGATTCTTGATGCGTGATTCAAAACTCTACGCCTTTAAAACTCAATGCTCTACGTGAGCTCACATCGCGCGCTAAACGTTATCATGACAGTCCTCTGCGATATTAAAATCTGGCAACCTCAATCTTGACGGCTTTGCTCAGCTGTAGCAAATTGCTATAGTTTGAACACTCATGGTGGAAACATGAACATTGCTCGATTGAGAAGCTTGCTGAAACCGTTGCAGTGCACGATTTGACTCACGTAGAGCTTGAGTTTCTTGTGAGCGGGCACGTTCAAAATTCCTCGTAGCCTATATGTGAAATAAAAACGGTAATATCTCCGTTAGGAGTTGGTTTCAGTAATTTCGTTGTGCGCGTCGTGCTTCACGTGAAATTTTGGTGAAGAAAAATGAATGAGGATGCTGAAATTCGTACCTTGTCTAGTGGTCCATTGTAAAAACACGTTAAGCCGAACCAAAGCTGTGGCGATTGGAAGTCCGCTGATTAGAGAGAACTTGGTTTTAGAACAATCATCGGAAGGCTTCATCTGTCATGTCTCAGTCTTGAAATTTTCGAATTTTGGTGGAACTTTACTTTCAATTTTGGCAAAAAAAGGAATGATGGATCCCATTCATAAGGTTAATTTTGTTTATTGAAAACCCACGCAGATTTCTTTTTTCCGATCTGACTTGACAAGATCACTTTCCTGAAGAATTTACTATTATACTTACAATTCAGTTTTTTTATGTACTTAAAGCTTTTATTTTCTTACACACCCCTGTATTACACTGATAGTGAATGCATGGCGTTCGTCAGTGAAAAAGATAATTCTGCCTCAAAATACACAATACTACTGCCGTGTTACTAAGTGAATTTCTGAATAAACCACGACCAGGACATGCGCTAATGTTTCTCGAGTCTGATCTGAGAATGCATCTACCCTGCTCCTTTGCGTAACATTCGGCAGATTATTGAATAGTGTGAACGGAGACATATACATATGTTTTTTGAACAGGGTGGGCATAACTTGAGGCGCATTGAAAAATTGGCGAACATATTGAGTCTGATGGTGACTTGATTTAAAAGAGCGTATTGGTATCTGTACACTGAAAAAAATATGCCGGTAGATTTTTACCATCTCTGACACAGTGATACGAATATGGTAATAAACACCAGACTCTATGGTGGCATTTACCATACTATGGTAAGAATCACCAGAGTTCTGGCGAATACTACTATAATTCTGGTTATTTCCACTAAATAGTATCACTGTGTAAAAAATCAAGTAGACTCATGGTAAATGTCACCATACTTTTTTTTCAGTGTAAAAGGGTGGTGGTGAGGGTAGGAAGGAGGGTTGGTTGGGAGTTGTAACCCGGAAGCACACCGGACCGCACGGAACCGGAGCTTGCAGCACATAGATCATGTTAGTTGGTGTTGGTGTGGGAAACAAGCATAGTTGCCTAACTTTACCTCTCCCTCCTCCCCCCCCCCCCGTTTGGGCCTTGCAAGTAGTTATGCCCAGCGCGAGTAAAACTTCTTGAGGAAGTTGTCATATCCTTTAAAGACATACACTTAGAAGAGTAGACCTCTGGAAGACCTTTCAAACGCTGAGAAAGCTCACATCATCCAAGCATAAATAGGTTTATGTCCATGGTAAAATGACTTTCGTGCATGGGAAATCGGCCAGAAATAATATTTTCCCTTAAATCAATAAGTAAATTTCTTGAATCAAGCAGATTTATGCTTGAACTCCTTTCTGGATATCTGCTTGATTTGAGAAAAAACTCTTGCGGCAAATTCAAGAATATCTATGTTTAAATGAAGTCACTTTTTTCATTGTTCAGGAAGGAAGTTTTTGTGAGGTTGTTTTAAATAATATATCGTTAACTTTTCGAGCTATAAACACTCTTTACCATACCCATAGAGCAAATAATTGCCAGAGGCTTAATGCATGTTCGTGCCACATAGATAAAAAAGAATTTTAGTGGTTACGACAATCCAAAGGATATATGGATCACATTTTGCAAGAAGGAACCACTATCTCTGGCTCTCCTATGAAAGCACATATCTGCATAGAGAATCCGACGGCATGTATGTTGTTTCGAAAATGGACCAGAAATAGTGGTTCCTTATTGCAAAATGTAATCCATTTGACCCTCTGAAAAATTTAGCCACCAGTAATATATTGGGTCTTTAGTAGAAGAGCCCACCCACGGCAATATTGTCGATCAACTTTCGAGACAACCGGTGGACGCTTCAGGTGGACGGCTGGTTGAGTGCGGTTGCAAACGGGTAAACAAACTGCAGCCGGAAAATGATGGGTGGAGAGGGAGGAAGAATGTGTGAGGTCGGTGGTGTGATGTTCGGTCAAAGTTCAGAGCGGCAGGAGTGTATTCAGTAACTGCCCGTCACACTTGCGTTAGTTCTGATTTCATTGTGCGTGCGTCATGTTTCGTTTGTGTCAAGAGGTGAATTCCGAGGAGGATGGCTGTTCGTTATTTACAAAAGCGGAATCTTATTACATAATTTCTCGGTTTTTGTTTATTTTCATTTTGTATTTTTCGTGTTTTTCTTGTTAGGGTAGGTTAGGTTAGGTTAGGTTAGGTTAGGTTAGGTTAGGTTAGGTTAGGTTAGGTTAGGTTAGGTTAGTTAGGTTAGGTTTGGTTACTTTATTTTGGTTCGTTGGCTTGATTGTTGATTTTAGGGGTTTTGGCAGCACGGCAATAGGGTACGTAAATCGCGCGGAGGGAGTGTGGAGGGGAGGGGGTCGGACCGGAGCGTCCACTGGGTGTCTCGGAAGTTGATTGACAATTTTGCCATGGTGGGGCTCTTCTACTAAAGCCCCAATATATTTCTGCGTGCATCTGGTTACAATTACCAGCTGTGAGATAGATACTGTCTGAAATCTAGCGCTATAATTAATCGGATACGTCATATCAAATCGAATTTCCAAAATAAGAAACATTTTTTCTTAAGCAGTTCTCTGAAATTCTGCCCACCATATCCAAAAAGTCAACATTTCCTATACTTAAATCGACTCTACTGAACGCTGCTGATTCGGGAACCTGGCATCACCGCTGAAAACAGAGCATTTCATTCCGGGATCACTTCGGCAACTCGAGGTCACTCATGCGCCAAAAATTCGCGGTCCGGCGTAAATCAAAGCAACTGACTGCGCGATCTCAATGTTGAAAAATCCAACATAATTCTTGCGTTTTCCACGTTGCGTTACGTGGGAAATCTGGTAATTTTATGCCCTGAATCACAACACCGCAGGGAGCTTCGCACCGGATGGAGCGAAGGGAGGTCCACTGAGAAGGGAGGGTAGGAGGCTCATAACTTGCCGGACTTTAACAAGTTTATGGACCGCTTTAAGCTAACAGATTATGAGGAAAAACAGAGATTTCATACATATCGTTGCATGAAAAGTGGCAATTTTCGCGAGTTGGCAACACTGGGCGAATCGTGGATTGCACGGTGCAATTATAAATAAGAAATGATGACTTTGTTTTACTCATTACTATGTATATCGTCACCTTCCGGCCAAAGTATCACAAGCGCAACGCGACGTTTAAAAATTTCCGAGACCATTTTTTTGTACTACCGATAAATTTCAGGGGCATTTTCGAACAAATTCAACATCAATTTCTCTGTGAAAAAATAAAATGGACCACTAGACAAGGTACGAATTTCAGCATTCTGATACATGTTTCTTAACCAAAATTTCGCGTAGAACACGTGCACTCAACGAAAATTACCGAAATCAACTCCTTCCGAAGATATTTAATGATTCTTAATGCGTGAATTCAAACCATCCGCTCATGAAAACTCAATGATCTACGTGATTCACACCGAGCGCTAAACGTTATCATGACAGTCTCTGCGATATAAAAATCTGGCAACCTCGATCTCAACGCTTTGGCTCAGCTATAGCAAATGACTTATAGTTTGAACAACACATGGTGGGAAATGAACATTGCTCGTTTGAGAAGCTTGCTGAAACCGTTGTAGTGGGCGATTTGACTCACGTAGAGCTTTGAGTTTCTTGTCAGCGGGCAGTTCAAATTCCTCGTAACCAATGTGAAATAAAAACGTTGATATCTTCGTTAGGAGTTGGTTTCAGTAATTTTCGTAGTGTGAATCGTGTTCTACGTAAAATTCTCGTTAAGAAACATGTATCAGATTGGTTAAATTCGTACCTTGTCTAGTGGTCCATTGCGGCGGAAATTTTGAAACGTCGCATTGCTCTTGTGCTACTTTGGCCGGAAAGTGACGATATATGGAGCACATCGTTAGTCTCAATGTAGAAAATTATCACCCTTCAAACCTCCACCTTGTAAACTCCAATGCTGATCCAGAAGTTACAACCGAAATTTTACAGCTCTTTAAACAAAAGGAAAGCTCTAAATGTAGGATAATTTTCAGAACTCCGACATAAATAGCCATAGTTGCTGATCTTTATATTGATTCAATTAAATATCTATGATGGGGCATTTTCCCATAAAATTGAACATTTTCTGGTGAGGCAAACAGGAAACATGACCGTGAGGCAAAAACGTCGGATCGCAGGAAACGTTCGGTGTCTTGGAACTTTCTACACCCTTGCATTTTCTAAAGTTTCCAGCGATTTATTTAAGAGTTGATGTTTTTCAAAATACTTCGCAATGTTTACGTTTTTTTACGTAAAGTACGCGAACACAGAAAAAAATTGCAATACAAATGTTTGGTTGATAAGGGAAGTAAAACACAAAATAACCTGAGCCTTCGGTTGACAATTTCAAGAGAAACGTCAGCTAGTCTCCTTAAAGAAATTCAATAAGAAACAAGAGGTGAATACCAAAGTTGCAATTGGAGGAATACATTCACCCTGTCTCTCCATTGTTTTCTGAGCTCAATCACCCCAAACATTCCGAAAATGGACAAAAAATTTGTGTTGATTTGTGTTTCGCTTCCTGTATTGACCAAAAGTAACACAAGACAACAAATATCTTTATCAGTGTAAATAAATTCCCGAGAACTTTTAAAATTCCCACAAATCGATCATAGATAATGTACGAGTATTTCACAGTTTATTTGTCTTTATTTTTAATTTTTAATCTTTATATTTGTGTCGAAATCTTCACAATCACTCCTGTTAGGAAGCCCTTTTTCAGGAATCGGCAATATGGCCGAGAGCATTGATTAATGGTAAAAAGAAGGAGCTGCGACTGGAGAATAAGACATTCCATTTTTTGTGCGGATTGGGAGCCTGTATTGTTGGGTGTCGAGGTGGATTTTCAATTAAAATTCATGGCCGCGCCTGCTGCCTAGCGAGTGTACGTGGAGCTCCACTGGGGAGGGCATCGCCTTCTTGTCAACTAAAACCGCGTATCTTCCCGGGTGGTTCAAAGGGAGTTACGCTGTACTCCCGCGGAGGGCCGATCGGCATTCGCGTTACAGGGGTGGATGCGGCGGGTGTATCGGAATTATTAAGCGCGAGTCGTGGAGGGCGGGTTGCGGGACGGAAAAATGAAGGAGCGCTCAAGATGGAGAAACAACCGATGAGCCGAAGAGCAAGCTGCGTGGAATAACAAATACTCGAATCGCACTCGATGATTCCCTCTTGTTTTGAGCTTATGCTGCCGTGCTAAGGAAAAACGCCGTATGGACCTTCAGGCGTTGCCAAATTTTCTTTGATAAAACGCGAATTTCCTTTGAAACTTGTGAATATTTTCCTCCCACTTTTTCAGATCATTTTCGTTCGCAATTTCACTCTAAAAGATTCTGAAAATTTAAAAGGAAAACTATTCGTGACTATCTTCAAAAATAAGAGCGTTTTATCGAAGGAAAATTTGGCAACTAACTCTCGAATACTCCACACGGCATCTTTCCTTAGCACGGAAGTATAGGCGTGGTGCCGATGGGCGACGGATAGCGGGGGGGGGCGGGGGGGATGCTTAAAGCATCCCCCCCGCCCCCCCCCGCTATCCGTCGGCCCATCGGCACGCCTATACTTCCGTGCTAAGGAAGAATGCTGTGTGAAGATTCGAGAGTTGCCAAATTTCCTTCGATAAAACGCTTATTTTTGAAGATAGTCACGAATATTTTTCCTTTAAATTTTCAGAATCTTTAGGTGAAATTGCGAACGAAATGATCTGAAAAAGTGGGAGGAAAATATTCACAGGTTTCAAAGAAATTCGCGTTTTATCAAAAAAAATTTGCCAACGCCTGAAGGTCCATACGGCGTTTTTCCCTAGCACGGCAGCATAAGCTCAAAACAAGAGGGAATCATCGAGTGCGATTCGAGTATTTGTTATTCCACGCAGCTTGCTCTTCGGCTCATCGGTTGTTTCTCCATCTTGAGCGCTCCTTCATTTTTCCGTCCCGCAACCCGCCCTCCACGACTCGCGCTTAATAATTCCGATACACCCGCCGCATCCAACCCCTGTAACGCGAATGCCGATCGGCCCTCCGCGGGAAGAACAGCGTAACTCCCTTTGAACCACCCGGGAAGATACGCGGTTTTAGTTGACAAGAAGGCGATGCCCTCCCCAGTGGAGCTCCACGTACACTCGCTAGGCAGCAGGCGCGGCCATGAATTTTAATTGAAAATCCACCTCGACACCCAACAATACAGGCTCCCAATCCGCACAAAAAATGGAATGTCTTATTCTCCAGTCGCAGCTCCTTCTTTTTACCATTAATCAATGCTCTCGGCCATATTGCCGATTCCTGAAAAAGGGCTTCCTAACAGGAGTGATTGTGAAGATTTCGACACAAATATAAAGATTAAAAATTAAAAAATAAAGACAAATAAACTGTGAAATACTCGTACATTATCTATGATCGATTTGTGGGAATTTTAAAAGTTCTCGGGAATTTATTTACACTGATAAAGATATTTGTTGTCTTGTGTTACTTTTGGTCAATACAGAAGCGAAACACAAATCAACACAAATTTTTTGTCCATTTTCGGAATGTTTGGGGTGGATTGAGCTCAGAAAACAATGGAGAGACAGGGTGAATGTATTCCTCCAATTGCAACTTTGGTATTCACCTCTTGTTTCTTATTGAATTTCTTTAAGGAGACTAGCTGACGTTTCTCTTGAAATTGTCAACCGAAGGCTCAGGTTATTTTGTGTTTTACTTCCCTTATCAACCAAACATTTGTATTGCAATTTTTTTCTGTGTTCGCGTACTTTACGTAAAAAAACGTAAACATTGCGAAGTATTTTGAAAAACATCAACTCTTAAATAAATCGCTGGAAACTTTAGAAAATGCAAGGGTGTAGAAAGTTCCAAGACACCGAACGTTTCCTGCGATCCGACGTTTTTGCCTCACGGTCATGTTTCCTGTTTGCCTCACCAGAAAATGTTCAATTTTATGGGAAAATGCCCCATCATAGATATTTAATTGAATCAATATAAAGATCAGCAACTATGGCTATTTATGTCGGAGTTCTGAAAATTATCCTACATTTAGAGCTTTCCTTTTGTTTAAAGAGCTGTAAAATTTCGGTTGTAACTTCTGGATCAGCATTGGAGTTTACAAGGTGGAGGTTTGAAGGGTGATAATTTTCTACATTGAGACTAACGATGTGCTCCATATATCGTCACTTTCCGGCCAAAGTAGCACAAGAGCAATGCGACGTTTCAAAATTTCCGCCGCAATGGACCACTAGACAAGGTACGAATTTAACCAATCTGATACATGTTTCTTAACGAGAATTTTACGTAGAACACGATTCACACTACGAAAATTACTGAAACCAACTCCTAACGAAGATATCAACGTTTTTATTTCACATTGGTTACGAGGAATTTGAACCGCCCGCTGACAAGAAACTCAAAGCTCTACGTGAGTCAAATCGCCCACTACAACGGTTTCAGCAAGCTTCTCAAACGAGCAATGTTCATTTCCCACCATGTGTTGTTCAAACTATAAGTCATTTGCTATAGCTGAGCCAAAGCGTTGAGATCGAGGTTGCCAGATTTTTATATCGCAGAGACTGTCATGATAACGTTTAGCGCTCGGTGTGAATCACGTAGATCATTGAGTTTTCATGAGCGGATGGTTTGAATTCACGCATTAAGAATCATTAAATATCTTCGGAAGGAGTTGATTTCGGTAATTTTCGTTGAGTGCACCGTGTTCTACGCGAAATTTTGGTTAAGAAACATGTATCAGAATGCTGAAATTCGTACCTTGTCTAGTGGTCCATTTTATTTTTTCACAGAGAAATTGATGTTGAATTTGTTCGAAAATGCCCCTGAAATTTATCGGTAGTACAAAAAAATGGTCTCGGAAATTTTTAAACGTCGCGTTGCGCTTGTGATACTTTGGCCGGAAGGTGACGATATACATAGTAATGAGTAAAACAAAGTCATCATTTCTTATTTATAATTGCACCGTGCAATCCACGATTCGCCCAGTGTTGCCAACTCGCGAAAATTGCCACTTTTCATGCAACGATATGTATGAAATCTCTGTTTTTCCTCATAATCTGTTAGCTTAAAGCGGTCCATAAACTTGTTAAAGTCCGGCAAGTTATGAGCCTCCTACCCTCCCTTCTCAGTGGACCTCCCTTCGCTCCATCCGGTGCGAAGCTCCCTGCGGTGTTGTGATTCAGGGCATAAAATTACCAGATTTCCCACGTAACGCAACGTGGAAAACGCAAGAATTATGTTGGATTTTTCAACATTGAGATCGCGCAGTCAGTTGCTTTGATTTACGCCGGACCGCGAATTTTTGGCGCATGAGTGACCTCGAGTTGCCGAAGTGATCCCGGAATGAAATGCTCTGTTTTCAGCGGTGATGCCAGGTTCCCGAATCAGCAGCGTTCAGTAGAGTCGATTTAAGTATAGGAAATGTTGACTTTTTGGATATGGTGGGCAGAATTTCAGAGAACTGCTTAAGAAAAAATGTTTCTTATTTTGGAAATTCGATTTGATATGACGTATCCGATTAATTATAGCGCTAGATTTCAGACAGTATCTATCTCACAGCTGGTAATTGTAACCAGATGCACGCAGAAATATATTGGGGCTTTAGTAGAAGAGCCCCACCATGGCAAAATTGTCAATCAACTTCCGAGACACCCAGTGGACGCTCCGGTCCGACCCCCTCCCCCTCCACACTCCCTCCGCGCGATTTACGTACCCTATTGCCGTGCTGCCAAAACCCCTAAAATCAACAATCAAGCCAACGAACCAAAATAAAGTAACCAAACCTAACCTAACCTAACCCTAACCTAACCTAACCTAACCTAACCTAACCTAACCTAACCTAACCTACCTAACCTAACCTACCCTAACAAGAAAAACACGAAAAATACAAAATGAAAATAAACAAAAACGAGAATTATGTAATAGATTCCGCTTTTGTAAATAACGAACAGCCATCCTCCTCGGAATTCACCTCTTGACACAAACGAAACATGACGCACGCACAATGAAATCAGAACTAACGCAAGTGTGACGGGCAGTTACTGAATACACTCCGCCGCTCTGAACTTTGACCGAACATCACACCACCGACCTCACACATTCTTCCTCCCTCTCCACCCATCATTTTCCGGCTGCAGTTTGTTTACCCGTTTTGCAACCGCACTCAACCAGCCGTCCACCTGAAGCGTCCACCGGTTGTCTCGAAAGTTGATCGACAATATTGCCGTGGGTGGGCTCTTCTACTAAAGACCCAATATATTACTGGTGGCTAAATTTTTCAGAGGGTCAAATGGATTACATTTTGCAATAAGGAACCACTATTTCTGGTCCATTTTCGAAACAACATACATGCCGTCGGATTCTCTATGCAGATATGTGCTTTCATAGGAGAGCCAGAGATAGTGGTTCCTTCTTGCAAATGTGATCCATATATCCTTTGATTGTCGTAACCACTAAAATTCTTTTTTATCTATGTGGCACGAACATGCATTAAGCCTCTGGCAATTATTTGCTCTATGGGTATGGTAAAGAGTGTTTATAGCTCGAAAAAGTTAACGATATATTATTTAAAACAACCTCACAAAAACTTCCTTCCTGAACAATGAAAAAAGTGACTTCATTTAAACATAGATATTCTTGAATTTGCCGCCAAGAGTTTTTTCTCAAATCAAGCAGATATCCAGAAAGGAGTTCAAGCATAAATCTGCTTGATTCAAGAAATTTACTTATTGATTTAAGGGAAAATATTATTTCTGGCCGATTTCCCATGCACGAAAGTCATTTTACCATGGACATAAACCTATTTATGCTTGGATGATGTGAGCTTTCTCAGCGTTTGAAAGGTCTTCCAGAGGTCTACTCTTCTAAGTGTATGTCTTTAAAGGATATGACAACTTCCTCAAGAAGTTTTACTCGCGCTGGGCATAACTACTTGCAAGGCCCAAACGGGGGGGGGGGGGGAGGAGGGAGAGGTAAAGTTAGGCAACTATGCTTGTTTCCCACACCAACACCAACTAACATGATCTATGTGCTGCAAGCTCCGGTTCCGTGCGGTCCGGTGTGCTTCCGGGTTACAACTCCCAACCAAACCCTCCTTCCTACCCTCACCACACCCTTTTACACTGAAAAAAAAGTATGGTGACATTTACCATGAGTCTACTTGATTTTTTACACAGTGATACTATTTAGTGGAAAATAACCAGAATTATAGTAGTATTCGCCAGAACTCTGGTGATTCTTACCATAGTATGGTAAATGCCACCATAGAGTCTGGTGTTTATTACCATATTCGTATCACTGTGTCAGAGATGGTAAAATCTACCGGCATATTTTTTTCAGTGTACAGATACCAATACGCTCTTTTAAATCAAGTCACCATCAGACTCAATATGTTCGCCAATTTTTCAATGCGCCTCAAGTTATGCCCACCCAGTTTCAAAAAACATATGTATATGTCTCCGTTCACACTATTCAATAATCTGCCGAATGTTACGCAAAGGAGCAGGGTAGATGCATTCTCAGATCAGACTCGAGAAACATTAGCGCATGTCCTGGTCGTGGTTTATTCAGAAATTCACTTAGTAACACGGCAGTAGTATTGTGTATTTTGAGGCAGAATTATCTTTTTCACTGACGAACGCCATGCATTCACTATCAGTGTAATACAGGGGTGTGTAAGAAAATAAAAGCTTTAAGTACATAAAAAAAACTGAATTGTAAGTATAATAGTAAATTCTCAGGAAAGTGATCTTGTCAAGTCAGATCGGAAAAAAGGAATCTGCATGGGTTTTCAATAAACAAAATTAACCTCATGAATGGGATCCATCATTCCTTTTTTTGCCAAAATTGAAAGTAAAGTTCTACCAAAATTCGAAAATTTCAAGACTTGAGACATGACAGATGAAGCCTTCCGATGATTGTTCTAAAACCAAGTTCTCTCTAATCAGCGGACTTCAATCGCCACAGCTTTGGTTCGGCTTAAACGTGTTTTTACAATGGACCCACTAGACAAGGTACGAATTTCAGCATCCTCATTCATTTTTCTTCACCAAAATTTCACGTGAAGCACGACGCGCACAACGAAAATTACTGAAACCAACTCCTAACGGAGATATTACCGTTTTTATTTCACATATAGGCTACGAGGAATTTGAACTGCCCGCTCACAAGAAACTCAAAGCTCTACGTGAGTCAAATCGTGCACTGCAACGGTTTCAGCAAGCTTCTCAATCGAGCAATGTTCATTTTCCACCATGAGTTGTTCAAACTATAAGCAATTTGCTACAGCTGAGCCAAAGCGTCAAGATTGAGGTTGCCAGATTTTAATATCGCAGAGACTGTCATGATAACGTTTAGCGCGCGATGTGAGTCACGTAGAGCATTGAGTTTTAAAGGCGAGAGGTTTGAATTCACGCATCAAGAATCATTAAATATCTTCGTAAGAAGTTGATTTCGGTAATTTTCGTTGTGCGCATCGTGTCTTACGTGAAAATTTTGAAAAGAA